>NC_060196.1:2609615-2662984 GCF_021184085.1 Oncorhynchus gorbuscha | reverse complement strand
AATCCAGTGCTATTCTCTCTACACTGGCTTCCTGTTAAGGCTAGGGATGATTTCAAGGTTTTACTGCTAACCTACAAAGCATTACATGGGCTTCCTCTGGAGGCAGGGCTTTCTGGAGACAGGGCTTTCTCCTATAGAACTCAATTTTTATGGAATGGTCTGCCTATCCATGTGAGAGATGCAGACTCTGTCTCAATCTGTAAGTCTTTATTGAAGACTCATCTCTTCAGTAGGTCCTATGATTGAATGTAGTCTGGCCCAGGCGTGTGAAGGTGAAAGGGAAGGCACTGGAGCAACGAACCACACTTGCTGTCTCTGCCTGGCCGGTTTCCCTCTTTCCACTGGGATTCTCTGCCTCAAACCCTATTGCAGGGGCTGAGTCACTGGCTTACTGGTGCTCTTCGATGCCATCCCCAGGAGGGGTGCGTCACTTGAGTGGGTTGAGTCACTGATGTGATATTCCTGTCTGGGTTGGCGCCCCACCTTGGGTTGTGCCTTGGGGGAGATCTCCGTGGGCTATACTCGGCTGTCACGACTTCTGCCGAAATCGATGCCTCTCCTTGTTCGGGCGGTGCTCGGCAGTCGAAGTCACCGGTCTTCTAGCAATCATTGATCCATTTTTCATTTTCCATTGGTTTTGTCTTGTCTTCTTACACACCTGGTTCCAATCCCATTCATTATCCGGTTGTGTATTTAAGCCTCTGTTTCCCCTCATGTCCTTGTCAGATTGCTTGTTTGTTCATGATCTTGTAGTTTGCACGTCGGGTCCTCGTATCCATTATGGTTTTGAAGCTGTCTTTTTAAGTTATAAAACTACTCCATTATACCAAGTTTGATTCTCCTGCACCTGACTTCCCTGCCACCTATACACACGTTGATGTTTATACTGTATTATTGACTGTATGTTTGTTTTACTCCATGTGTAACTCTGTGTCGTTGTATGTGTCGAACTGCTTTGCTTTATCTTGGCCAGGTCGCAATTGTAAATGAGAACTTGTTCTCAACTTGCCTACCTGGTTAAATAAATGTGAAATTAATAAAATAAAAAAAATCATCCTTGTATCAGGATGGTAAGTTGGTGGTTGGAGATATCCCTCTAGTGGTGTGGGGGCTGTGCTTTGGCAAAGTGGGTGGGGTTATATACTGCCTGTGTGGCCCTGTTCGGGGGTATTGTCGGACGGGGCCACAGTGTCTCCTGACCCCTCATGTCTCAGTCTCCAGTATTTATGCTGCAGTAGTTTATGTGTCGGGGATCTAGGGTCAGTCTGTTATATCTGGATTTTTTTTTCTTATGCGGTGTCCTGTGTGACATTAAGCATGCTCTCTAATTCTCTCTCTGTTTTTTTCTCTCTTGGAGGACCTGAGCCCTAGGACCATGCCTCAGGACTACCTGGCATGATGCTGTGCTGCTGCTCCAGTTTCAACTGTTCCGCCTGCGGCTATGGACCCCTGACCTGTTCACTGGACGTGCTACCTGTCCCTGACCTGCTGTTTTCAACTCTCTAGACACAGCAGGAGTGGTAGAGATACTACTCTGAATGATCGGCTATGAAAATCAACTGACATTTACTCCTGAGTTGCTGACCTGTTGCACCCTCTACAACCACTGTGATTATTATTATTTGACCCACATAGCCTGGTTCCTCTCTAAGGTTTCTTCCTAGGTTTTGGGTTTTCTAGGGAGTTTTTCCTAGCCACTGTGCTTCTACACCTGCATTGCTTGCTGTTTGTGGATTTAGGCTGGGTTTCTGTTCAGCACTTTGTGACATCAGCTGATGTAAGAAGGGCTTTATAAATACATTTGATTGATTGAGGGTTAATAATTGGACATACTTTTTTTTACTAAGCATAAGCCTATGGCAAATCACATGACATAAATAAATAAAAAATAATTAAGAATAATTTTACAGAGTACAATATGTCTACATATTCTCCTCTAAATCTAAACAAGAATAATTGTTTTCTCTTCCTCATTCTCTTAATTTTCTTCTTCCTCTGTCTCTCTCTGACACTAAGGCTCTATCTCAATTAGTCTTTCCTAGAAGGAGAGGAGATAGGAGAGGAATGTATCTAAACCCTATTAGAGGAGAAGGTCCAAGGTCCCTCCCCTAGGATTGTATTCTCCAATGTGTTTGGAGAAGAAGTCAAAGAGAGAGGATGTGAGGAGGAATTGGGGAAGGTCTAATTGAAAAAGAGCCGGTAGGCAACTCTGTAATACAACTTTTTCTCCTCTATGGTGAGTTCATCTCTCACCTTAACCACCAGGTGGAATCATCACTTAACCATTCAGCACTGTGTTCTACCATCAACATAATAATAACAATAACAGAGAAATACTGTTTGTTACAGTAGGTTATTGTTACTCCTCTTTCTCACAGATCCAGTTATGATTTGTGCCACATTTGTCATCATTCCATGTCTTTACAGGATCATCTTGTCCATAGTATATCTCAGCACAGTCCTCTTGCCCACTATCATCAGGCTGTTCTGCCGCCCAGTACCTAAACAACACAGAGACAGTCAGACACTGTGGTACAAACATACTCCTCAATTATACACATAGTCCTATGTTTTAACAGTTTTAAAGACATTCTGAAAGATGATCATACCATTATACAGAATGGGCCATTTACAATTATATTTATTTATTATATAATGGCATTTTAATCGAAAAATCTGACTTGATTATTGTGATACATCTCTAGTTCTCATTGAATAACATCCATGAGCAGAAACATACATTCTGATGAACATGATTAGATGCAATTTATCATTGTTGTTTTGTATCCCAATATCATCTGGTAAAATGGTAAATATCTCACCCTGTGGTCAGTGGGGTGCCGTCCACCCACTTCCAGATCCCCTCAGTAACAGAGTCATTTAGACCAATCCAGGCTCTCAGGTGGAGGTTGAAGACAAATGTCTGTTGTTGAGAAAGATAAAGATAGCACATTTTAAGATATTTATAAAAAACTGCACACATATTAGTGTACTGAGTAAAATTATATTTTCTCCGACTCTCTCTCTCACCTGTTCCTCTCTGCTGTTTATGACCACCAGGTCTGCTCCTCTATCCAGACAGTCCTGTCTGCTCTGCTTCCAGGTTTTCTTCTCAGTAGAGAGGAAGTAGAACTTGGAGTCAAAGTACCTCCATCCCTCCTGACAATGCTGCTCTGTTGAAGAGCAAATGTGAAAACATTGAGAAACTTAGCCAGTATCTTTAAACTCATAAACCCATTGATATATTATTACTGTTGATCTACTTCTAATTTATCACGGCTTATATCTCACCCATCACAAAAAGCTTTGCCTGAATATGGCCTTTCTCTTCAGTCAGGTTGTTGTATCTGGTCTGTAGCTGGTCTCTCTCTTCAGTTGCGTTGATTTTATAAAGGGAGAAACTCTGAAACAAGCTGTTCCTTTTATCCTCAGAATCGTTGATGGCTCTATTATCTACAAAGTATAAACACAGTAATTAGGTAAAAGACCAGGTAATTAGGCATAGTAACCTGCACCTCCTATAACTAGGTGATAAGCAATGAACTTGGACCTAAACTCACAGTAGACAGACAGGCCTATGATCCCAGCCAGTAGGAGAACACACAGCAGCCCCAGACACACTGCAGCAACTAGGAAGAGTCTCTTCCCTGAGCTATCAGGCTCTGTGGACACATACAAGAGACTGTTATGTTTTGTGTGTGTGTGTGTATGTTACCTGAGTGCTGGTCTCCTGGTCCATTATTAGGAGCAGTGTCTGCTGTCTCTTCTCTCTTGGTGCTGGTCTCACCGTCTCTCAGGGTGTCTGCACTGACGTAGATATCCACAATCCTCTCCTCCATCTCACCTCTGTTAAACTTGACCTTCTAGTTCATATCTGGTTCAGCATAGATGCCCTTTGACATGTTAACAATACCTGGGTCTTTCTTTCTATGTAGGTCAACTATACATTAAGTCTCAGACTCTAGGATGAATGTGGTGGTCTTCCAACATGGCCACCAGGAGGCGGCGTACGTCAACTGCAAGACCTCTACACGTTAAGTCTCTGCTTCTACTGATATCATTGTCTCTGAGTCATCTGTGTGTCTCTGTCTGTGTGACTGCTGTAGGTGTTAACTATAGGGAAGTATCAACATAATGACACAGTAGTTGTCCAGAGTGTATCTCAACACAGTCCTCCTGCCCAGGGAATGGGACTTGCTATTTGTGATGATGGACAGGACACTATCATACCAGGAAGATATAGATCATAGAGGGGAAGTGGAGAACAAAGACTAGTTGTTAACATATATTAAATATCATATGTAACAGCCCCAAGATGATTCAGGGAGTTTCCAGAACTCCTCCTTCCTTTCACCTTTCTGCTGATTTGGACTCTCTGTTTACTCCCAAATATACATCAACATGTTCAGGAGGTCCAGAACTACAAACATGGGTCATTATAATGTCCAGACAATAGATGTGACACTACAAACTGCTCCAAGTGGATATTGAGGGTGGGTAGTTTTAACCAGTGAGGATGAGATGACAACAGTAACCACCATGTCTCTCCTCTACATTTACAGTTTAGTCATTTAGCAGAAGCTCTTATACAAAGCGACTTACATGACCAATTAGGGTTAAGTGCCTTGCTCGAGGGCACGTCAACAGATTTTCACGTAGCCGGCTCGGGATTTCGATGCAGCACCCTTCGGTTACTAGCCAATCAATCTTAACCGCTAGACAATCTGCCTCCCTCTCTCTTAATGAACCTGAAGGAGATTTTGAGTGACAGCTGGTTGAATGACAGAAACGGTCCACTTCACTTCCTTCTTTTGGGACCCATATGGAGGTACAACAATCAAATATGAGCATTTGATATTGTTCTTATATGTAATTTGACAACAGACTGACTTTCAAAGATTATTAGGAAAACACACAGCAGCCCCAGACACACTGCAGCAACTCCAGAGGGTCTCTTCCACCACTGAGCATGTACTGAATCACACATTATTAAAGATCTTTGGTAATGTGTTTAACTGTATCATCCAGGATTGAGACAAATAAAGCCAGAGTACTACAGGATAAGCTCACCTGTTTAATAGATTGTGTGTGTGTGTGTGTGTGTGTGTGTGTGTGTGTGTGTGTGTGTGTGTGTGTGTGTGTGTGTGTGTGTGTGTGTGTGTGTGTGTGTGTGTGTGTGTGTGTGTGTGTGTGTGTGTGTGTGTGTGTGTGTGTGTGTGTGTGTGTGTGTGTGTGTGTGTGTGTGTGTGTGTGATCTTACCTGAAGCAACAACTCCATCTCTTGGACGGGGTTTGAAGGCTCTTACGTTACCATATAATTGGCCATCGATGTCTGTGTTCTTCATTGCATTAGATTTGTTGTCTTCAAATCCATCTGTGTTTTCATAGACTCCTTCTGACATCTTAAAATTGTGCTCAAATACAGTAACTTCTACTTCTAACCTCAACTCTAATGTACGTTTGTAGCTGTGTCGTCTCCCTGCACTGTCTTGCGTCTGTGTGACTTTAGGTTGTGAAACTCTTTATCAGTCAACTAAAGTGTGAGTTCAACACAACACAATCAGCAAGCCACCGCGTGACTTGCACCAGACTTAGTTTGATAATATAATACACGATATGGCTCTATATCATGCTATACGATGTATGTGTGATTTCACAGGGTCCCAAATCTGGATGTGCTAAAATTAATTGGGATCCTAATTGACATATGCACTACATATATCCTGACTGAGTTTACAGCAACCCAGCCTTCAAATGGAGAACACATTATGACTCTCACTCTGTGACTGGTGGTGTAGGGGAAGATGTCCCTAGACGTGCAGCACACCGTCTTTGTATCAAAGATAATTGTGTAGTCTAGAGCGATTTTCTAGGTTCGCTAGCCATCTATTGTCGTTCTTTTAACGCAACGTAACGTAAACAACACTGCTAGCTAGCCTGCTAGCCCCCGAATAGCAACACTGCAGAAACTATTACACTCAACGGAACGACTTGATTAGTGTAGTGTCAACAACGCACCCACTGCCAGCTGGCCTACTTCAGCAGTACTGTATCATTTTAATCATTTTAGTCAATAAGATTCTTGCTACGTAGCTTAACTTTCTGAACATTCGAGACGTGTAGTCCACTTGTCATTCCAATCTCCTTTGCATTAGCGTAGCCTCTTCTGTAGCCTGTCAACTATGTGTCTGTTTATCCCTGTTCTCTCCTCTCTGCACAGACCATACAAACGCTCCTCACCGCGTGGCCGCGGCCACCCTACTCTGGTGGTCCCAGCGCGCACGACCCACGTGGAGTTCCAGGTCTCCGGTAGCCTCTGGAACTGCCAATCTGCGGTCAACAAGGCAGAGTTCATCTCAGCCTATGCCTCCCTCCAGTCCCTCGACTTCTTGGCACTGACGGAAACATGGATCACCACAGACAACACTGCTACTCCTACTGCTCTCTCTTCGTCCGCCCACGTGTTCTCGCACACCCCGAGAGCGTCTGGTCAGCGGGGTGGTGGCACCGGGATCCTCATCTCTCCCAAGTGGTCATTCTCTCTTTCTCCCCTTACCCATCTGTCTATCGCCTCCTTTGAATTCCATGCTGTCACAGTTACTAGCCCTTTCAAGCTTAACATCCTTATCATTTATCGCCCTCCAGGTTCCCTCGGAGAGTTCATCAATGAGCTTGATGCCTTGATAAGCTCCTTTCCTGAGGACGGCTCACCTCTCACAGTTCTGGGCGACTTTAACCTCCCCACGTCTACCTTTGACTCTTTCCTCTCTGCCTCCTTCTTTCCACTCCTCTCCTCTTTTGACCTCACCCTCTCACCTTCCCCCCTACTCACAAGGTAGGCAATACGCTCGACCTCATCTTTACTAGATGCTGTTCTTCCACTAACCTCATTGCAACTCCCCTCCAAGTCTCCGACCACTGCCTTGTATCCTTTTCCCTCTCGCTCTCATCCAACACCTCCCACACTGCCCCTACTCGGATGGTATCGCGCCGTCCCAACCTTCGCTCTCTCACCCCGCTACTCTCTCCTCTTCCATCCTATCATCTCTTCCCTCCGCTCAAACCTTCTCCCACCTATCTCCTGATTCTGCCTCCTCAACCCTCCTCTCCTCCCTCTCTGCATCCCTTGACTCTCTATGTCCCCTATCCTCCAGGCCGGCTCGGTCCTCCCCCCCGCTCCGTGGCTCGATGACTCATTGCGAGCTCACAGAACAGGGCTCCGGGCAGCCGAGCGGAAATGGAGGAAAACTCGCCTCCCCCTGCGGACCTGGCATCCTTTCACTCCCTCCTCTCTACATTTTCCTCCTCTGTCTCTGCTGCTAAAGCCACTTTCTACCACGCTAAATTCCAAACATCTGCCTCTAACCCTAGGAAGCTCTTTGCCACCTTCTCCTCCCTCCTGAATCCTCCGCCCCCTCCCCCTCCTCCCTCTCTGCAGATGACTTCGTCAACCATTTTGAAAAGAAGGTCGACGACATCCGATCCTCGTTTGCTAAGTCAAACGACACCGCTGGTTCTGCTCACACTGCCCTACCCTGTGCTCTGACCTCTTTCTCCCCTCTCTCTCCAGATGAAATCTCGCGTCTTGTGACGGCCGGCCGCCCAACAACCTGCCCGCTTGACCCTATCCCCTCCTCTCTTCTCCAGACCATTTCCGGAGACCTTCTCCCTTACCTCACCTCGCTCATCAACTCATCCCTGACCGTTGGCTACGTCCCTTCCGTCTTCAAGAGAGCGAGAGTTGCACCCCTTCTGAAAAAACCTACACTCGATCCCTCCGATGTCAACAATTACAGACCAGTATCCCTTCTTTCTTTTCTCTCCAAAACTCTTGAACGTGCCGTCCTTGGCCAGCTCTCCCGCTATCTCTCTCTGAATGACCTTCTTGATCCAAATCAGTCAGGTTTCAAGACTAGTCATTCAACTGAGACTGCTCTCCACTGTATCACGGAGGCGCTCCGCACTGCTAAAGCTAACTCTCTCTCCTCTGCTCTCATCCTTCTAGATCTATCGGCTGCCTTCGATACTGTGAACCATCAGATCCTCCTCACCACCCTCTCCGAGTTGGGCATCTCCGGCGCGGCCCACGCTTGGATTGCGTCCTACCTGACAGGTCGCTCCTACCAGGTGGCATGGCGAGAATCTGTCTCCTCACCACGCGCTCTCACCACTGGTGTCCCCCAGGGCTCTGTTCTTGGCCCTCTCCTATTCTCGCTATACACCAAGTCACTTGGCTCTGTCATAACCTCACATGGTCTCTCTTATCATTGCTATGCAGACGACACACAATTAATCTTCTCCTTTCCCCCTTCTGATGACCAGGTGGTGAATCGCATCTCTGCATGTCTGGCAGACATATCAGTGTGGATGACGGATCACCACCTCAAGCTGAACCTCGGCAAGACGGAGCTGCTCTTCCTCCCGGGGAAGGACTGCCCGTTCCATGATCTCGCCATCACGGTTGACAACTCCATTGTGTCCTCCTCCCAGAGCGCCAAGAACCTTGGCGTGATCCTGGACAACACCCTGTCGTTCTCAACTAACATCAAGGCGGTGGCCCGTTCCTGTAGGTTCATGCTCTACAACATCCGCAGAGTACGACCCTGCCTCACACAGGAAGCGGCGCAGGTCCTAATCCAGGCACTTGTCATCTCCCGTCTGGATTACTGCAACTCGCTGTTGGCTGGGCTCCCTAACTGTGCCATTAAACCCCTTCAACTCATCCAGAACGCCGCAGCCCGTCTGGTGTTCAACCTTCCCAAGTTCTCTCACGTCACCCCGCTCCTCCGTTCTCTCCACTGGCTTCCAGTTGAAGCTCGCATCCGCTACAAGACCATGGTGCTTGCCTACGGAGCTGTGAGGGGAACGGCACCTCAGTACCTCCAGGCTCTGATCAGGCCCTACACCCAAACAAGGGCACTGCGTTCATCCACCTCTGGCCTGCTCGCCTCCCTACCACTGAGGAAGTACAGCTCCCGCTCAGCCCAGTCAAAACTGTTCGCTGCCCTGGCCCCCCAATGGTGGAACAAACTCCCTCACGACGCCAGGACAGCGGAGTCAATCACCACCTTCCGGAGACACCTGAAACCCCACCTCTTTAAGGAATACCTAGGATAGGTTAAGTAATCCCTCTCACCCCACCCCCCCTAAGTTTTAGATGCACTATTGTTAAGTGACTGTCCCACTGGATGTCATAAGGTGAATGCACCAATTTGTAAGTCGCTCTGGATAAGAGCGTCTGCTAAATGACTTAAATGTAAATGTAAAATGTAAATGTACGCTGATCTTGGGTCAGTTTTGCATTTCCACCACAAATGGTTAAGGTTAGGATCGGGGGAGGGATTGCTGATCATACACCTAGGGGAAACTTCCCCCCAGAGTTAGACTGGCCACCAAATACCATGTACTGTACAGTGCATTCAGAAAGTATTCAGACCCTTCCCTTATTTCCCATTTTGTTACGTTACAGCTTTATTCTAAAATTGTTTACATAGTTTTTTCCCCCTCATCAATGTACACACAATACCGCATAATGACTAAGCAAAAACGGGTTTTCAGAAATGCTTGCAGGACATATAGAAAAACCTATTGTTGACTTTCAAATGAATCATTAGACGTAGTTTTACACAAAAGTAACACTAAGACATGGCTATGAAATAAACTTGAGGCCAAAGAGTAATAAGTATGCTGTCTAACCAGAGAGAGAAGAGGAAATTGTGGCTGTCAGAGTGAGATGGGAGGGAGAACAGTAGCAGGGTTAGTAGTTTCCTGTGTCTGTGAGGTCAGAGCTCAGTACGGCTCAATCTATCAACTACAATGAGGAGAGAGCTGTCTCGTTCCAGGCAGACTAAATTACAGTTGAGTAGCACGCATCAACAAATGGGCATCAGATTACTGTACAACATGATGCTATTAACTGATGTGTTAAACACCAATCCAGACATTGTGAGATCTGGCAGGCGACTTCAATGTAGTCAATCTGGAATGTGGACAATGTCACTAGTGGGGTTGGAGGAGAGAGAGGGCGGGACTTGGTAATGAAGGAATCTTTCAGCAGACATCATGTTGACTAGCAGAGACAGGTTAACTGTCATACAATCTACTGTCTATACACAGGTTAACTGTCATATCATCTACTGTCTATCCACAGGTTAACTGTCATAACATCTACTGTCTATCCACAGGTTAACTGTCATAACATCTACTGTCTATCCACAGGTTAACTGTCATAACATATACTGTCTATCCACAGGTTAACTGTCATAACATCTACTGTCTATCCACAGGTTAACTGTCATAACATCTACTGTCTATCCACAGGTTAACTGTCATAACATCTACTGTCTATCCACAGGTTAACTGTCATAACATCTACTGTCTATCCACAGGTTAACTGTCATAACATCTACTGTCTATCCACAGGTTAACTGTCATAACATCTACTGTCTATCCACAGGTTACTTTGACACGAACTGTTGTTTTGACACCACTATAAAACACAATATCTCTAAGAGATGGAAATGATCATGAATATCTATTACAGTAACAGGGGCGGAGCCAGAGGGGTGTCTGGGGTATCTGCTCCTAATACTGGACCAGGAGACCAGCAAACAGGTAACACACACACACACAAAAACATAAAAGTCTCTTGTATGTGTCCACAAAATGTCATTCGCTACAGGCAGTTTGATGCTGATTGACATCTAATTTCACCTCTTGTCAAATCGAAGAAGAGGAAGAGAGAATATTAACCTCTTGATGCTAGGGGTTAGATATTTTTTTTATAACATTCCCAAGGTAAATGGACTATTTCTCAGGTCCAGATAGTAGAATATGCATATAATTTACAGATTAGGATAGAAAACACTCAAGTTTCCAAAACTGTCAAAATATTGTCTGTGAGTATAACAAAACTGATTCTGCAGGCGAAAACCTGAGAAAATCTAACCCGGAAGTGATTTTTTTTTAAATTATCTGTGTTTCCTGGCCAGTCATTCTTACATTTAAAGGGGTATCAACCAGATTCATTTTCCAATGGCTTCCTCAGGCTGTGACCAGGCTTTAGACATAGTTTCAGGCTTTTATTTTGAAAAATGAGCGAGATTTTTCAAAAGTAGTCAGGTGTCCTCTGAATAGTTCCTGCACGAGAGAGGGGAGCTCTCCATTTTCTTTTTCTCTCTTATTGAATAGGTATACGGTCCGGTAGAAAAATTATTGATTATGTTTGTTAAGAACAACCTGAGGATTGATAATAAAAAACATTTGACATGTTTCTACGACCATTACGGATACTTTTTGGAATTTTCGTCGAACGGAACGAGGCTTTGGTTTTCTGAACATAACGCGCAACCCAAATGGCGTTTTTTTTGTTATACAAGTAATATTTATCGAACAAAAATAACATTTGTTGTGTAACTGGGAGTCTCGTGAGTGCAAACATCCGAAGATTATCAAAGGTAAGCGATTCATTTGATTGCTTTTCTGACTTTCGTGACCATGCTAATTTGGGGCTAGCTGTTCTAGCATTGATTGATACACTCACAAAACCTTGGATTTCTTTCTCTGTAAAGCAGATTTTCAAAATCTGACACAATAGGTGGATTAACAACAAGATAAGCTGTGTTTTGGTATATTTCATTTGTGATTGCATGATTATAAATATTTTTAGTAATATTTTGCGCCCTGCAATTCAACGGTTGTTTAGGAAAATGATTCCGTAAAAGGGATCCGTAGCGTAGAGAAGTTGACGTGGGTTGCGAGATACATAAGAATAAGAAGAACATACAGAAGAAAATATAATATTTCCACAGCTTCATGAGCTCTTTTGGCGATTGGCAAAAGCAGTTTTAAGGTTTAGCATCAGGTTTAGGTTTCTTGAACAACTTTTATGAAAGTTGAGTTGCTGTGTAAGTTAACGTTAGACCTTTGGCTCCATAACAGACAGTTAATCAGATAAGAGAGATCGGTTCCCAATTTAGCCTAACATTATTTTTACATCTGTGCTACACACATATACAGTGCATTGTCGTAAGTTACAGTATACGAATGTTTAGCTAATGTGGGGTAACCAGTAGGCTACAGCTGTCAGTGTTCAGCAAGTTAACATTCAGCAATTTGAAATCCTTTAACTCAGTTAGATTTTCATACTTGAATTCAAAATGAACAATCGTTATTATCAATCTGTTTACGTTGCTCAAAAGATTAGCACAATTTATAGATAGCCTGTTTGCTGTTTGCTGTCGTAAAGTTATAAATTATAGCTAGCTAAGCTCGCATCCGCTACAAGACCATGGTGCTTGCCTACGGAGCTGTGAGGGGAACGGCACCTCAGTACCTCCAGGCTCTGATCAGGCCCTACACCCAAACAAGGGCATTGCGTTCATCCACCTCTGGCCTGCTGGCCTCCCTACCACTGAGGAAGTACAGTTCCCGCTCAGCCCAGTCAAAACTGTTCGCTGCTCTGGCCCCCCAATGGTGGAACAAACTCCCTCACGACGCCAGGACAGCGGAGTCAATCACCACCTTCCGGAGACACCTGAAACCCCACCTCTTTAAGGAATATCTAGGATAGGATAAGTAATCCTTCTCACCCCCCCCCTTTTAAGATTTAGATGCACTATTGTAAAGTGACTGTTCCACTGGATGTCATAAGGTGAATGCACCAATTTGTAAGTCGCTCTGGATAAGAGCGTCTGCTAAATGCTTAAATGTAAATGTAAATGTTAATTACTGCAGAGTAGGGCTAGCCATGATCTAACTAGTAACTTAGGCTGGTAGTTGATTTTAAGGTACAGTTATGACAATGGGGATGTGTAATTAAGATAGAGATTGGACTGAAATGTGGGTAATCGGATGCTTAGATGTAACCATAGAGTCTTATTTTTGCATAGGGTCAATTAAACATGAAAAGAAAGGGAGAGATATCAGCCTTCTTTTTAAAGAAGCACAAACAGGCAGATCAGGTGCAAACAGACCCCAGCCATTGCATCACCACCGGACCCCAGAGCAGCTCCCTACCTGAGGCTAGTCAGAGTCAGTGTGGTCAGACTTCACAAAGACCCAGTCTACCACCACCGGGTCAGAGCATCTATCAGGCAGTCAGTCCCATGCCCAGTTCAGAATTTAAGTTTAGCTTCAGCTTGTAATAATGATTTTGTCAGATTAAGCCTCACTTCAAAATGTTGGTTGTTGATTAATGTGTGTTCTTGTTTTGATGGCTGTGGCATTTTATTGTGATTGTACACTAATGGTTTTTGTGTTATTTTAATGTAATAGATGTATCAAGGGATGACATAAAGACCTCTGGCTCTGAGCAAGACAGTGAGCCAGAGCTGCCAGGAGATGTCATGGAGATCCTCCCTACTGCATCAAGCACCAGATATGCTGTTCCAAAAGGACCCAATGGTAGGCTAGGCCTATACTTTAAACTACACATTTTAGTTAGCAGCTGTTAGTATCTAATATTGTGGATCCCTTAATTATACATTTCCATAGAGATATGACATTATTTAACGTGTATTTCAGACATTTCAAGATCCAGAGAAGAGGGTCCTATACAGCCGTGTTTGAAAACATTTCCCAGAATGCAGCATGGTACTAGGAAACGTGCTTTCAACAGTTCCTGGTATAAGGACAATTTATGGCTTGAATTATCTGTAAGTCAATATTCAACTTAATGTTTTGTCTGTAGGCGTTTTTCTCTGCCTAACACTTCTGAATCTGCCTTCACATCACAGTCAGGTTTTTGTAACTGGAAATAGGCTCTGTTTAAAGATTCTGGGTTTAAGCTCCATTCAAAGGCAGAGCATCATATCAATGCTATGTATGCTTGGAATCAGCATAAAAGGGCTATTGGACAGCAACTCATCAATGTTAGATGTCAAAAATGAGGACCGGAAAAAGAAAGTGGGGGGGGGGGAACTGTACTTCCATTTAAACAATTGCAGATGTGCTCCTATTAACTGCCACTCAATATAGCACAGAGAGGTCATCGAGAGTCTGATGACTCTCACAACAAGGGTTATTTTTAGACAATCTTAGAAGAAATAGCAAAGCATGACCCTCTCATAGAGAAAAGGATGAATGCATGTGGCAATGCTAAGTACAAAAGCCACCAAATCCAGAAGGAAGTTCTTGAGGGCTTTGCTGAGATGTTTCAAATTGAACTAATAAGAGAAGTAAAAGAAAGTCAAGTGTTTAGAGTAATTGCAGATGAAACCAAAGAGTTAAAGAAAAAATAACAAATGTCTTTAGTTGTGAGGTACTATTACAACGGGGCCATCCACGAAAGCTTTTTACGCTTTCGGTCAGCTGAAAGCTTAGATTCATCAGGGCTCACAAAAATTATAATTGATTGCCTTGAAAAACATGGTCTGGACTACTGAAATAATCTTGTGGGGCAAAGCTATGACAGTGCATCCGTCATGAGCGGAAATCATTCTGGTGTGTCTGCCTGAATTAAAAACAGTGCAAGATTTCATTTTATGTGCACTGTAATGCACATTGTTTGAATTTGGTTCTTGTCGATGCTGTAAAATCAGTGCCTGAGGCAGTTACTGTTTTGCTCTCCTGCAGCTTTATAACTTTGTATCTGGCTCTTACGTTCATCCCAAGTGGCTTGCAGTTCAGGAATAGCTGTATCCACAGCAGCAGCCCATGGAACTACAGTGCGTGTCACCAGTCCGGTACCACCAGTGCCGGCCCCACGCACCAGGCTTCCTGCGACGATCCCCAGTCCAGAGCTTCCGGCGACAGTTCCCAGTCCAGAGCTTCCGGCGACAGTTCCCAGTCCGGAGCTTCCGGCGACAGTTCCCAGTCCGGAGCTTCCGGCGACAGTTCCCAGTCCGGAGCTTCTGGCGACAGTTCCCAGTCCGGAGCTTCCGGTGACAGTTCCCAGTCCGGAGCTTCCGGCGACAGTTCCCAGTCAGGAGCTTCCGGCGGCAGTTCCCAGTCCGGAGCTTCCGGCGACAGTTCCCAGTCTGGAACCTCCGTTGACGGTCCAGGGTCCGGAACCTCCTGATACGGTCCACGGTCCGGAACCTCCTGAGACGGTCCACGGTTCGGAACCTCCTGAGACGGTCCACGGTCCGGAACCTCCTGAGACGGTCCACGGTCCGGAACCTCCTGAGACGGTCCACGGTCCGGAACCTCCAGCTCCAGGGCAGGAGCCCTTCTCTCCGCCGAAGCCCAGTCCAGGTACGGCATCCAGTCCCGCTCCAAGGCTGGAGCCTTCCTCTGCGCTGGTGCTGCTCCATGGGACAAGTTTTGCTCTGCGCCTGTGCCCAGTCCAGGCACGGCGGTCAGGTGGTGGCTCTCAGAGTGATTTGTGCGTAAAAGACATAGGCGGCCATTGTTACTCCCGGTCCTAGTGTAAAGCCAACTGTCCCGGTTGATATATTATCGAATAGATATTTGAAAAACACCTTGAGGATGGATTATAAAAAACATTTGCCACGTTTCTGTCGACATTATGGATATAATTTAGAATTTTTGTCTGCGTTGTCATGACCGCTCTTTCCGGTGGATTCCTGTGCATAACGCACCAAACTAATGGAGGTATTTGGATATAAAAATATCTTTATGGAACAAAAGGAACATTTGTTGTCTAACTGGGAGTCTTGTGAGTGAAAACATCCGAAGATCATCAAAGGTAAACGATTCATTTGATTGCTTTTCTGATTTTCGTGACCAAGTTACCTGATGCTATGTGTACTTATTGTTTTGTCGAGCGATCGATAAACTTACACAAAAGCTTGTATTGCTTTCGCTGTAAAGCATAATTTCAAAATCTGAGATGGATTAACAAAAGGCTAAACTGTGTTTTGTAATTTTGCGCTTGTGATTTCATGAATATTAATATTTTCTTGTAATATTATTTACCTGTGGCACTATGTTACGCTATGCTATTCAGCGTTGCTGATGACAATTATCCCAGATGCGGGATGGGTGGTTCAGTAAGGTTAATTGAAATACAGACAAAGATGGAGTAGTCCCAAAGTTAATGATCAAAGGTCAGTTCACCTCCTGATTTAAGATGACTGACCTTGTTAGAATAAAACAAACAAGGCTTAATCATGCTCTCTCGTCTGCAGGTATGTTTTGATGTGAGAGAGGAAGCCAGTCCTGTTATCGCCACCTCACCCGCTCTGAAGATAACCTTCGGGCCGACTGGGAGCCCAAGGCTGGTTAGGAGACACTGCAATTGTGATGAACTGAGAGAATGTTAGGGTAGCACTGTAATTCATGAATCAAATGATGTCTGCGAGGTTCTTACCTCTTTCCCTTTCTGTCTTCTACACCACTTTCCCCACCTCGTCTTTCTTCCTCGTTTTATAATGCACACTGTTACGGATACAGTTATCCTGTGTGTGTGTATCCTGTGTGTGTTTTTTTTCTCTCCTTCTCCCCTCACAGGTGAAAATCATCACTCCCCAATCAGTCAACAATCAATCATCAATCAGAAGACACACCTCCTCCTATTTCCTAACCTATCACAGTTCCTTCCCCATGGTTTAAAAATCCCATCATTTGTTTGTTCTAGAGCTCAATCTATCTGTAAATGCCATGTTTGTAGGACTCTGTGTTTCACTCTCGCTTTGTGTCTTAACCTCTCTTTTGTTTAAGCACTTCATAGCACTTTGTCATCACCTGTGAGTATTGTTTTTGGTTATGGTGTTTGTTTGTTGCTGGTGGGAAAAGGGGGAAACCAAGACAAATCGCCCATGGGCATACGCTACCCGTAGGTGAACTTTGTTAAATACACTAGTTAGAACTGGGCGGACCACCCACTGTATTTTTGGTTAGTTAGTTAGCTGTTGTTAAAGTAGGCTAGTCTAGCTTAGGGGTGTTTTTGAATACTTATTGTTTCTTTCCTTGGGTCCAGCTCAGCCCCTTTTCCTGCCCCCCCCCCCCCCCCCCCCCATTACCGTGTGTTTATAAATAAACCTGGAGTTTGACGGTAGATTTCTGTTGTCGTGGTTATTTCGTTCACACTTTTACTTTGTCACAATAATAATTTGCATGAGTTATGTTACGGGTCTCATTACCATCCCCCATAGACTGTCGGGCCAAAAGGGATCCGTAACACACACCATATGTGCATTGAAGTACAGATTGAACTTGTATTTATAATATTACAATTATCATAATTATATTGCATTTATAACACCTGGATAATGAACTTCTTTAAATAAAGTGTTTCACATTCTCCACTGGTTGAAATGAAGTATCTCACTGAAATACTATCCTGTGTCCTCAGATTAATAAAGATGAAGGGATTTAGATATGCATAGTTTTTCTTCTTCTGTATATATGAATTACAAATCAATCATGTTTCTAATCTATTGCATAGTTACAATGTATAATCATCGATGTCCCAGGAGCAGGAGTGGTCAACACTGTTGAAGTGTATAATTGTAATACATACATGCAGACACAGCATCATTCAAAGAATGGAGTTTGATATGACTGAAAATGAATGTCTCAGAGATTCATACCTGAACCACACCTTTATTTGTCAAGGAAGAGTACATGATCAGTGAATATATTCAACGTACAGGCTACAATGTGGGGATCTCATGCGTGCTAACAACTACACTACATGTGTATGTAGTACTCGCATCCTTGGCACAATAAAGTATTTATATTCTACTCAATCCACAGGCTTCATCAATGCCATTCAGACTTGACGTTGATACAACAACTATGATAGCTGAGGTTCATAGATTGGTATGAATATTAGTTCAGAACCTAACGTTTTATGGTCCATACACAGATCGGCTACATACTGTAGCTAGCTACACATCCATAGGCATACAGTTATGTTTATCCTGCACTACACAATAAGCAAGTACATAGTTAGTTAGCTTTGTGTAGTAACATATTAACACGTTATTGTAGTAACATATTAACACATGTAATAATGCATTCACTGACTGTTGCCTGCCTGTGGCCAAAGCATGATAGAATAGCTTGCACACTGTGTCATAAACCTTCCCCTCCCCCCTGTCTTTCTTTGTATACTAACACTGGTACTACCCCGTATGGGGGGGCTGACTGAGATAACATATACACTGAACATAGACACTGAAATTCCTACACACATACACACTCGACCTTCTTCGGGATGGGCTCCAAAGACAAAGAACTCTGTCAAGAACCAATGGGATACGGACACCAGACTGGAGGGGACTGTCAATCACCTACAAGCAACCTACCAGAAGCCAGGACTACCAGAATCTACATATGTCATTTCAATGTATAAAATGGACTGCCCATCATGTTTTAGGGCTCTTCTTTCTGATGGTTCCATAAGAACTGGCCGAAAGGAGCCGTGCAGCACGTTTTACCATATATTATTACGCTATAATAAACGGCCTTTACTATACCATATCCGCCTTGTCCAGAGTCTCAACTTGGTCTCGCTTCTCATATACATATTCATCAACATTTGTTACTTCAGCAGCATTCACTGCTTCACAAGACGGCAGCCTGGTTTTCTGGTAATCTCAGGAGTACCTCATACATTAATCAACACAAATTATAAATTAATTATCTTAACACTAGATAGCTGGCTAATGTTAGCTAGACAGATAACTTGCTAAAGAGCGATTTTCGTGAATTAACGTTATGACAAAATAATATGCACAAACGTTTGTCTCTACATGAACTAACATTTTCCTCTCAATTGTAAATGTTTTGCCTGACTCGTTATGACGCTATAACAACCTACATCTGGATCCACCGTAATGTTTTGTCAGCCATCTTTGTTGAAGAACGCCACAACGCAAGGGTGGCTCACGTCAACATCATTGGAACCAGTCGATATGATTGGTCATATAAAAACCTTGGGACCCAAATGCATAATGAGCGCTCTAACTCCCCCTTGTGGTAGTCTGGAGCATTGAAGCCGTGATGCTGGGTACCTCTTAATTCTGCGATACAAACTCGCAACTTTTAAAGGAAGAACCACTGTAGGTTGTACCCAAAGCCCAGTGCTCCATGGACCAGGCTGTTTACTGTAGGTTGTACACACATCCCATAGGGCAACCAAATCTCACTTAAGCCACCTAAAGGCTAGAAGGGTGCGTCTTGTGCAATTTAGGTCGAAAAATGCTGCCTTCGTTAATCTGCCTCTCTATGAGGCTGCCTAAACCTGCCTAATGTCCAGGCCGCCCGTATTTATATCCACCACTTACCAAACATAGCAAACATCTCCTGAACCCTGTCTTGGTCTCGCTGTTGCTGGTTTCTCTCTTCAGTCAGGGCACCGTAGCTAGTCTGTAATCATCAATCAATCAAATGTATTTGTAAATCACACCCTGATTTGTTTCACCTGTCTTTGTGATTGTATCTACCCCCCTCTAGGTGTCGCCCGTCTTCTCCTTATTCCCTGTGTATTTATAGCTGTGTTTTCTGTTTGTCTGCTGCCAGTTAGTCCTGTTTGTCAAGTCAACCAGCGGTTTTTGTCTCATCTCCTGCTTTTTCTTGTCTCCCTTTTTCTCGCCCTCCTGGTTTTGACCTTTACCTGTCCTGATTCCGAGCCCACCTGCCTGACCATTCTGCCTGCCCCTGACACTGAGCCTGCCTGCCAACCTGTACCTTTTCCACCCTCTGGATTGTTGACCTCTGCCTACCCAGACCCTGAGCCTGCCTGCCGTCCGGTACCGTTGCCCCACCTCTGGTTTACTGACCCCTGCCTGCTTTGACCTGTCTATTGCCTGCCCGTGTTGGATTATTAAACCTTTGTTAATTCAATGTGGCCTGCATCTGGGTCTTACCTTCATCCCTGATAGATGTCACAAAGTGCTATATAAAAACCCAGCCTAAAACCCCAAACAGCAAGCAATGCAGATGTAGAAGCACGTTGGCTAGGAAAAACTCCCATGAAACTGTCTGTGCTGGGTGGAGATTATAAGTGTACATGACCATTAAAGGCCAGATTTTTCTAAAAACAGCAGGTCCTGGACAAGGTAGCAAGTCCTGTGAACACTGAGTCAGTGTTCCATAAGTCGCAGGCAGAACATATCAAAGTGGAGCAGCAGCACGATCAGGTGGACTGGGGACAACCAGGAGTCATCGGGCCAGGTAGTCCTGAGGCATGGTCCTAGGGCTCATATCCTCCAGCAGGGGCGGGAGAGCAGCTACTGGTCTGTAGCTGGTCTTTCTCTTTAGTCTGGGTGTTGTAACTGATCTGTAGCTGGTCTTTCTCTGTTGCAATGTGTTGTACCCAATTGCCATACTTGAGTAAAAGTAAAGAGTGAACGTGAACGTTCCCCAGTAAAATACTACTTGAGTAAAAGTTTTAAAAAATATTAGGTTTTAAAGATACAAGTATCAAAGGTAAAAGTACAAGTATAAATCACTTAAAATTCCTAAATTAAGCAAACCAGATGTGTGACGTAGAAGTCCGTCACTGGCCGCGGGCAGCATTTGGTTCTTTAACGCACACACATATTCATCACTCCTCCCTGCGCCATTATAAGATAAGTTAACAATGTGGGTCGACACACAAATTAACTTCTGTCTTGGTGCATGCATTTCACACTTGTCAATGTTCATATTTGAGAGATACAATAATTATTATACTTATCAATGTTGTAGATGAGCGCATTGTTGGTTTGTTCTGTTCCTCTCTCTCCGTCTCTGTAGCTTCCGGGTATGCTGGAAAAGGACCCGAGCTAAGGGAATTGGGTTGGCTTTATAGTGCCTGTCCCAAATGGCTCATTAATGCATATGGGCATATTGAAAGATATTGTCAGTAGTGATGTAATGTTGTAAATGTTATGTTGTGATATTGTTTAAAACCGTGTTGCAGTGTATATCCTTTAGTATGTTTAGTTCATGGAAAATGTAGGTTTGTATTGTTAATTGATTAATTAATTAGGGTTAATTGTTCTGAGGGGAGGGGCTAGCCCTACAAAAGGAGCCTCTCTTTCAGTCATGGGGAGGCATTTTTGGATTGAGCTGTGGATGGGGCAGCATTGTTTTTAAGCTGTCCCATAAAGTAGACGTTGATGGCAGTACTGTTGTTTTTTGTTCCGGAATCACTTGTAAATAAACACCTTTGCACAGAAGAACTTTTGCGGCTCCGCCATCTTTTTATTTTGATAGAGGTTAGGTTATCCAGTTTAGCCTTCTGGCCTACTCTACGTGACATAATGGCACGATTTGAATTGTTTTATTTTTATTTAAGGATAGCCAGGGGCTGATTCCAACACTCAGACATAATTTACAAACGAAGCATGTGAGTTTAGTGAGTCCACCAGATCAGAGGCAGTATGGATGACCAGGGATGACCCATCCGTTCTTATCCTCTGAAAGGAATGTCATGTTTCCTTATGTCAGCCCAGAGTGGCGATCCCTCCCAGCTGCATGGGCTCAGACTCTGAGCCAGGGAGGAATGGTTGCACCGGGAGCAGGGAAACACCGTTGATGCGAGCTCTCTTCCACGAGCCCGGTTCTGTTGATAAGTGTGTGAATTTGACAATGTTCCTGTCCTGCTAAGCATTCAAAATGTAATGAGCACTTCTGGGTGTCAAGGAAAATATATGGTATAAAAGTACACTATTTTATTTAAGATTATAGTGAAGCATAAGTAAAAGTAGTTTAAATATATAGTAAATTCATTAAAATAGATGGGCTCTATTGTGAAACTGGTCCCCTAAAACACACTGTATTCCTCTAACATCTTCATTGATATAAACAGTGGACACAGACATCTCCATAGTCTACCACTATCTCTCTATGAGAGCTGTCCAGTGTGTGCAGCCTGGCACTTGCTATTTGTGACGATGGACAGGACACGATCATACCAGGAAGATATGAACTAGAGAATGGAAGTGAGTGAGTGAGAGAGTGAGTGAGTGAGAGAGTGAGTGAGAGAGTGAGAGAGAGTGAGAGAGAGAGAGAGAGAGAGAGAGAGAGAGAGAGAGAGAGAGAGAGAGAGAGAGAGAGAGAGAGAGAGAGAGAGAGAGAGAGAGAGAGAGAGAGAGAGAGAGAGCATGTGTTACAGTATGGTGATGTTAAACCACATTCTCACAAATCCAGTTCAGTTTGCTGCCACATGACAAGTCATTCCATGCCTTTAGAGGACTCTGATCTTTGTGTATCTCAACACAGTCCTCCTCCCCAGTAGAACCTGCATTATCAGGCTGTGGGTCATACCAGTACCTACAGGGTTAAAAACAGTCAGATATCATGGTTAATACGAGTACATACAGAGTTAAAAAACAGTCAGATATCACAGTTAATACCAGTACCTACAGGGTTAAAAACAGTCAGATATCACAGTTAATACCAGTACCTACAGGGTTAAAAACAGTCAGATATCACAGTTAATACCAGTACCTACAGGGTTAAAAACAGTCAGATATCATGGTTAATACCAGTACCTACAGGGTTAAAAACAGTCAGATATCACAGTTAATACCAGTACCTACAGGGTTAAAAACAGTCAGATATCACAGTTAATACCAGTACCTACAGGGTTAAAAACAGTCAGATATCATGGTTAATACCAGTACCTACAGGGTTAAAAACAGTCAGATATCACAGTTAATACCAGTACCTACAGGGTTAAAAACAGTCAGATATCACAGTTAATACCAGTACCTACAGGGTTAAAAACAGTCAGATATCACAGTTAATACCAGTACCTACAGGGTTAAAAACAGTCAGATATCACAGTTAATACCAGTACCTACAGGGTTAAAAACAGTCAGATATCACAGTTAATACCAGTACCTACAGGGTTAAAAACAGTCAGATATCACAGTTAATACCAGTACCTACAGGGTTAAAAACCGTGAGATATCACATTTAGAACATATACATAACTAAAGATATCTTTGTTGACTGCTACAATCAACGATAATAACCTGTTTAGAAACATTTTCATTGGAGCATTATTGCGAGAATAGTTATCATGTTAGGGGTGTATACGGAGGCGAAGTCAGGTGCAGGAGATCAGAGTGTAGTAAACAGGCACACTTTAATTCCGGTCCAAAAAGACCAGCACATAAAAACATAAACGTGCCAAAAAAACAGAGGATAACACAAGTATTGCGCCTGACAATATCCACATAACAATAAACAATTACACACAAAGACATGGAGGAGAACAGAGGACTAAATACATGCAGTGTGATTATGGAATGAAAACCAGGTGTGTAATGGAACAAGACAAAACAAATGGACATATGAGAAATGGAGCGGCGCTGGCTAGGAAGCCCATTGTCGTGACATAACATCTCTTACTCTGTGGTCAGTGGTGTTCCATCCACCCATTTCCAGGTCTCCTCTGTCTCTCTGTCAGTCAGACCAATCCAGACTCTCTTCTTGAAGTTGAAGAGAAACTCCTATGGTTGAGAAAGATACAATATACACTGCGTTGAGTAAGCTCCAAAAGTTTTGGGACACTGACACATTTTTGGTTGTTTTGGCTCTGTACTTCAGCACTTCGGAAATGAAATTATATCGTAATGGTTAAAGTGCAGACCGGACCGTCAGCTTTCAGTTTCGGGTTTTTTCATCCATATCGAGTGAACCGTTTACTGTTTGTACATTGTCCCCCATTGTAGGGGACCAAAAGTATTACGACAAATTCACTTATATGTGTATTAAAGTAGTCAAAGTTTTTAGTATTTGGTCCCATATTCCTAGCACGCAATGATTACATCTAGCTTGTGACTCTACAAACTTGTTGGTTGAATTTGCTTTTAGTTTTTGTTGTTTTTCAGATTATTTTGTGCCCAATAGAAATTAATGGTTAATAATGTATTGTGTCGATTTGGAGCAACGTTACATGTAAATAAGTATATATTATGTTTTAGAAACACTTCCACATAAATTTGGAAGCTACCATGACTACGGATAGTGCTGAATGAATTGTCAATAATGATGAGTGAGAAAGTTATCCCATAAACTGAAAGCTGTCAGTCTGCCCATTAACCTCATAGACATTGTATATTTCCTAATCCAAAGTGCTGGAGCACAAAGACCCACCAAACAAACATTTGTCAAAGTCCCAATACTTTTGAAGCTCATTGTTTGACCATATCTATCCCCGACAGACCTATATCCCCCCTCCCCCTTAACCTTCTCTTTCGTGCTCTCCTCTCACCTGTTCCTCTTTGCTGTTTATAATCACCAGGTCTGTTCCTCTCTCCAGACAGTCCTCTCTGCTCTTCTCCCAGGTTTTCTTCTCAGTAGAGATGAAGTAACAACTGCATTCAAACTTCTTCCATCCGTCTGAACAACATGTTCTTTCTGTTTGATGACACAACACTGATACAATGTGATACAATACAATACAACATCACATTTTATTTTTCATGAGTCACTGGATCTCAATGAAAAATGTACTTTATAATAAATAAAGGTATGAAAACCAGCTCACTGACCACAAAGCAAATTCTGAAGCCTGTCTCTCTCATCAGTCAGGTTGTTGTATCTGGTCTGTAGCTGGTCTCTCTCTGCAGTTGTGTTAGTCTTATAAAGGGAACAACTCTGTGACAAGATGTTCCTTTTATCCTCAGAATCTTTGATGACTCTGTTATCTACAAAGTATAAACACATAGTTACTAGGTAAAACATCAGGTAAATAGGCTTAGTAACCAGCACCTGATAAGCAATGAACTTGGACACAAACTCACAGTAGACAGACAGGCCTATGATCCCAGCCAGTAGAACACACAGCAGCCCCAGAAACACTGCAGCAACTAGGAAGGGTCTCTTCCCTGAGCTATCAGGCTCTGTGGATACATTCCATATTATTTTATGTTTTGTGAACGTGTGTGTCTGTGTGTGTGTGTCTGTGTGTGTGTGTTTTGTGAGCGTGTGTCTGTGTCTGTGTGTGCGTGTGTGTGTGTTTTGTGAGCGTGTGTCTGTGTCTGTGTGTGTGTGTGTGTGTGTGTGTGTGTGTGTGTGTGTGTGTGTGTGTGTGTGTGTGTGTGTGTGTGTGTGTGTGTGTGTGTGTGTGTGTGTGTGTGTGTGTGTGTGTGTGTGTGTGTGTGTGTGTGTGTGTGTGTGTGTGTGTGTGTGTGTGCGTGTGTGTGTGTGCGTGTATGTGTGTGTCACCTGAGTGCTGGTCTCCTGGTCCATTATTAGGAGCAGTGTCTGCTGTCTCTTCTCTCTTAGTGCTGGTCTCACCGTCTCTCAGGGTGTCTGCACTGACGTAGATATCCACAATCCTCTCCTCCATCTCACCTCTGTCAAACGTGACCGTGTTCATATCTGGCTCAGCATAGATGACCTCTCCAACAACTTGCTGTGTTTTCTGTCTATATACAGATTCTGGTAATATAGTTGCCCCTGTGTCTGTTTCTTTACTGTACCTGTCTCTGCTCTGACTCTTTGACTAACTGTTTATGACTTCATCCACAGAACAAAAGGGAAATGTCAAAAGAGGAAGGTGATGATATAGTAACATTGTGGTTAAGGTCAGGACATTTTCATCTCCTGTTCATATTGTGTGTAATGTACTGACCTCATATTGTCTAATGTCCTTTTTTTATGCGTTACTTTACCAGGTAAGTTGACTGAGAACACGTTCTCATTTACAGCAACGACCTGGGGAATAGTTACAGGGGAGAGGAGGGGATGAATGAGCCAATTGTTAACTGGGTGACGGTTCGAGGGCCAGATTGGGAATTTAGCCAGGACACCGGGGTTAACACCCCTACTCTTACGATAAGTGCCATGGGATCTTTAATGACCTCAGAGAGTCAGGACACCCGTTTAAAGTCCCATCCGAAAGACGGCACCCTACACAGGTCCGCCCTGGGGCATTTATTTTTTTAGACCAGAGGAAAGAGTGCCTCCTACTGGCCCTCCGACACCACTTCCAGCAGCATCTGGTCTCCCTGCTTAGTTTCAGAAGCAAACCAGCAGTGGTATGCAGGGCGGTATGCTGCTGGCCACATGTTGTGTCTAATGTACTGGAAATCGGCCAGAATATATGCAGTTAGGATGACCACGTGTTTCACAATTTTTCCTGTTCTGCCAAGTATTCAAAATGTAATGAGTACTTTAGTTTTTTTCCCCACCTTTATTTAACCAGGTAGGCCAGTTGAGAACAAGTTCTCATTTACAACTGCAACCTGGCCAAGATAAAGCAAAGCAGTCCGACTCAAACAACACAGAGTTGCATGTGGGATAAACAAACGTACAGTCAATAACACAATAGAAATACATACAGTATGTGTAAATGTAGTAAGATTAGGGAGGTAAAGGCAATAAAGAGTCCAGAGTGGCGAAATATTTACAATTTAGCATTAACACTGGAGTGATAGATGTGCAGAAGATGAATGTGCAAGTTGTCAGGGAAAATGTATATAGTAAAAAGTATTGAAGTGAGGTAAAAGTTGTCAAAAATATAAATAGTAAAGGACAGATACCCCAAAAATGACTTGTTGTACTCTAAAGTATTTTTTCTTAAGTACTTTACGCCACTGCTCATTACTGTAAGTCGCTCTGTTAAATGATGACATTGGAGCGAGAGAGAGACAGGAGGAGGAGGTTGTGTGCACTAGGCTGCTGTATGTGTCACAGTATGTTGTCATGGTGATGTTCAACCACTTTCTCACAAATCCAGTGAAGATTCTCCTCGCATGTTTCTGTGTTCTCTCAGCATAGTCCTCCTCTCCAGCAGGACCCAGATTATTGCATTTGGATAGATATGTACCTAGATGGTTAACAACACAGAGAACCAGCGAGTCAGACACTGTGGAAACATGCTTGATAAGTAGTGTTTTCAGAAAATATTCACACCCCTCGACTTATTCCACATTTTTGTTTTGTTACAGTCTGAATTAAAAATGGATTAAATAGATTATTTGTCTCACCCATCTACACACAATACCCCATCATAACAAATTGAAAACATGTTTTAAAAATGTTTGCACATGTATTGAAAATGAAATGCAAAATAAAAAAATAAGTGTTCATACCACTGAGTCAATACTTTGTAGAAGCAACTTTGGCGGCGATTACAGCTGTGAGTCTTCCTGGGTAAGTCTCTAAGAGCTCTCTATACATAGATTGTGCAATATTTGCCCATTTTTTAAGATTTATTTTTAAATTCAAGCTCTGTCAAGTTGATTGTTGATCATTGCTAAACAGACATTTTCAAGTCTTTCCATAGATTATCAAGCCAATTTAAGTCAAAACTGTAACAAGGCCACTCAGGAACATTCAGTGTTGTCTTGGTCAAACTGTGTTTTAGCTTATTGTCCTGCTGAAAGGTGGTCTCCCTTCCTCAGTAAATGGTCTCTCTCACTCTATTAACTGGTATCTCTCCCTCAGTAACTGGTATCTCTCCTTCAGAAACTGGTCTCTCTCCCTCAGTAACTGATCTCTCCCTCAGTAACTGGTCTCTCTCCCTCAGTAACTGGTCTCTCTCCCTCAGTAACTGGTCTCTCTCCTTCAGTAATAGGTCTCTCTGCCGTAACTATGGCCTATTTATTGCCTTACCACCTCACGCCATTTCCACACACTGTATATAGACTTTATTTTTTCTATTTTCTATTTTATTTTTTTATTTTACCTTTATTTAACCAGGCAAGTCAGTTAAGAACACATTCGTATTTTCAATGACGGCCTGGGAACAGTGGGTTAACTGCCTGTTCAGGGGCAGAACGACAGATTTGTACCTTGTCAGCTCGGGGGTTTGAACTCGCAACCTTCCGGTTACTAGTCCAACGCTCTAACCACTAGGCTACGCTGAGAGAGACCAGTAACTGGTCTCTCTCCCTCAGTAACTGGTCTCTCTCCTTCAGTAAATGGTATCTCTGCATCAGTAACTGGTCTCTCTCCCTCTGTACCTTGTCTCTGTCCCCCAGTAACCAGTCTCTCTGCCTCAATAACTGGTCTCTCTCACTCAAATTGGTCTCTGTCCCTCAGTATCTGGTCTCTCTGCCTCTGCAACTGTTCTCCCTCACTCTTTAACTGTTCTCCCTCACTATTTAACTGTTCTCCCTCACTCTTTAACTGGTCTCTCTCCCTCAGTAACTGGTCTTTCTCACTCAGTAACTGATCTCTCTCCCTCAGTAACTGGTCTCTCTCACTCTGTATGGTCTCTCTCACTCTGTAACTGGTCTCTCTCCCTCTGTAACTGGTCTCTCTCCCTCTGTAACTGGTCTCTCTCCCTCTGTAACTGGTCAATCTCCCTCTAACTGGTCTCTCTCATTCTGTAACTGGTCTCTCTCATTCTGTAACTGGTCTCTCTCATTCTGTAACTGATCACTCTCATTCTGTAACTGGTCACTCTCATTCAGTAACTGGTCTCTCTCCTTCAGTAACTGGTCTCTCTCCTTCAGTAGCTTCTCTCTCTGCCTCAGTAACTGGTTTCAATGCCTCAGTAGCTGGTCTCTCTGCCTTAGTAGCTGGTCTCTCTGCCTTAGTAGCTGGTCTCTCTGCCTTAGTAGCTGGTTTCTCTCCCTCATTAGCTGGTCTCCCTGCCTCAGTAACTGATCTCTCTCCCTTAGTAAATGGTCTCTCTGCTTCAGTAACGGTTCTCTCTCAAATCTGTAACGGGTCTCTCTACGTCATTAACTGGTGTCTCTCCCTCTGTAACCGGTGTCTCTCCCTCTGTAACTGGTCTCTCTCCCTCTGTACCTTGTCTCTCTCCCTCTGTAACTGGTCTCTCTCCCTCTGTAACTGGTCTCTCTCCCTCTGTACCTTGTCTCTCTCCGTCTGTACCTTGTCTCTCTCCCTCTGTACCTGGTCTCTCTCCTTCTGTAACTGGTCTCTCTCCCTCTGTACCTTGTCTCTCTCCCTCTGTAACTGGTCTCTCTCCTTCAGTAACTGGTCTCTCTCTTTCAGTAACTGGTCTCTCTCATTCAGTAACTGGTTTCTCTCTTTCAGTAACTGGTCTCTCTCTTTCAGTAACTGATCTCTCTCACTCTTTAACTGGTATCTGATCCTTATTAACTGGTCTCCCTCACTCTTTAAATGGTCTCTGTCCTTCAGTAACAGCTCTCTCTCCCTCAGTTACTGGTCTCTCTCCCTCAGTAACTGGTCTCTCTCCCTCAGTAACTGGTGGCCAAATGGCATCCCATTTCCATATGTAGTGCACTATATAGAGAATAGGGTGCCATTAAGGACACACGGGTCTGTTTCTTATTGGTGGGTAGAGCTGTGACACACCCTGTCACTTGCTGTGGTTCACAGACAGAACAGAGAGGGAGAGGGTGGAGACCCCATTAGACACCATGATGAGTGTGTAGCAGACAGGTCCTCTGGTGCTTGGTGTTGCCATTGGTCACCTACATGTTGTCCCTTGTACAGTGAAGGTTGTGAGTCATTCTCACCTTTCATTAACATTGTTTTAGTTTGTGTGTGAGTGTGCCCTCTCAGTATTCAATCTCATTCAATCAGGAAGCTGGTATACCTTGTTAAAGACAACTGTTCCTTTTTTTATTCAAAAGTGACTTTGTTATTCATATCATTAAAGTGATAAGCATTGGTTAATAATTGGTCCCAATTTTCTTTTACTAAGCATAAGTCTATGGCAAATCACATGACATGTTTCTAATAAAAATAAAGAAGAATCATTTTCTAGAGTACAGTATGTCTACATACTCTCCTCTAAATCTAAACACAACAAATAATTGTCTTATTTTTCTATCTTTCTCTTTATTTTCTTCTTCCTCCTTTATGGCTCTCTGACACTAAGACTTTATCTCCTCTCCTCCTTTCAACCCTATTAGAGGAGAGGGACCAAGGTCAGTCCCCTAGGATTCTGTTCTTCAATGTGTTTTGAGACAGTCTGTCATACCACTATTTCACTTCTGTGGTGAGTTCATCTCTCACTTTAACCACTAGGTGGAATCATCACCTAACCATTCAGGACCTTATCCAACCATTAGAGGGAGAGAGAGAGAAAGGGAGAGAGAGAAAGGGGGAGAGAGAAAGGGGGAGAGAGAGAAAGACTGTTTGTTACAGTAGGTTATTGTTACTCCTCTTTCTCACAGATCCAGTTATGATTTGTGCCACATTTGTCATCATTCCATGTCTTTACAGGATCATCTTGTCCATTGTATACCTCAATAGTCCTCTTACCCACTATCATCAGGCTGTCCTGCCGCCCAGTACCTAAACAACACAGAGAACCACACAGTCAGACACTGTGGTACAAACATCCTTCTCAATTATACACATAGTTTTGTGTTTTTACAGTTTTAAAGAAACACTGTAAGATGATCATAAAATTAGCAAGAATGGGCCATCAACAAATGTAGTTTACCTTTTCATATGTAAATATTACCTGGTTTCTAAAATACATCTATAGTTCTCAATGAATGACATTAATGAGTCGAAACATACATTTTTATGAACATGATTGGAAGCAAAATATATTTCTTTTTTGTCTCCATTTCATCTGGTAAAATGGTCAAATCTCTCACCCTGTGATCAGTGATGTGCCGTCCACCCACTTCCAGGGCCCCTCAGTAACAGAGTCGGTCAGACCAATCCAGGCTCTCAGGTGGAGGTTGAAGATAAATGTCTGTTGTCGAGAAAGATAAAGCTTATGTCACAATTGGTATATTTATAAAATAATGCACACATATTAGTGTACTGATGAAAAGTATGCGTGTTCCACCTCTCTCTCTCTCCTCTCTCCTCTCTCTCAGCAAAGGTGAAAACATTGAGACACTTAGCTATTATCTCTATACTCATAAATCCATTGATATATAGTTATTGTTGATTTTACATCTAATTTATCAGTTTATATCTCAAAAAACTCAATATGGCCTTTCTCTGTATTCAGGTTGTTGTATCTGGTCTGTAGCTGGTCTCTCTCTTCAGTCAGGTTGTTGTATCTGGTCTGTAGCTGGTCTCTCTCTTCAGTCAGGTTGTTGTATCTGGTCTGTAGCTGGTCTCTCTCTTCAGTCAGGTTGTTGTATCTGGTCTGTAACTGGTCTCTCTCTTCAGTCAGGTTGTTGTATCTGGTCTGTAGCTGGTCTCTATCTTTAGTCATGTTGTTGTATCTGGTCTGTAGCTGGTCTCTTTCTTCAGTTGTGTTGATCTTATTAAGGGAAAACTCTGTGACAAGTTGTTCCTTTTATCCTCAGAATCTTTGTCTCCATTATCTACAAAGTATAAACACATAGTTAATAGGTAAAACACAAGTTAAATAGGCTTAGTAGCCTGTACTTCTTACAACTATGTGATAAGCAATGAACTTAGACACAAACTCACAGTAGACCGACAGGCGTATGATCCCAGCCAGTTGAACACACAGCAGCCCCAGACACACTGCAGCAACTAGGAAGGGTCTCTTCCCTGAGCAATCAAGCTCTGTGGACACATACAAGAGACATTTATGTCTCAGGGTGTCTGCGCTGACGTAGATATCCACAATCCTCTCCTCCATCTCACCTCTGTCAAACTTGACCTTCTTGTTCATATCTGGTTCAGTATAGATGACCTTTGACATATTTAACAATGCCTGGGTCTTTCTTTCTATGTCGGTCTACTGCAGGGGCGAAAGCTGATATCAACTTTGGATTGGACAATTACATTACATTTTCTCAAGAGCAATTCCTGAGGGGGGACAATTCCTGCAGTAACACATAACCTACGTTAAATGTAAATGTAAATGTTAAATAAATATTGAGGAACCATAATTACTACAACTGGATAATTTATAAGTACAGTAGTTAACTGAAGGGTTGTCCCAACTTGTTCAAATGTTTAAATCATTATAATACTACAACTAATAATAGTTATAGCAGTGTTCCTTATCAGTCCAGTATGTATGCAGGTATTTGTATTTACAACCAGCAATACCAAGAAAGGCCAGTAGGTGGCAATGGTACACTGTGTATGGGTGCAGTTTTCGTAAAATACAATGAACATGGTGTGATCTCATCTAAAATCATCTCCATTGAGAAGCATCACAAAGTTGGTCTACGTATTGAATTGACCTTTTTATTTTGACTTTTTCTGATACATTTATATAGTCATTAAATATGTGCCACTGGCCTGAGTCTACTACAATAGAACAAAAAGCTCAAATAAGTACAGTTGTAAAAGCAAAATAACTACTTCAATGAATAAACCAAATAAATCAACCAAAATGACCTTCAAAAATACATATTTATTGTTCAGTCAGTGTCTCAACCCTTCAAACAGCAGCTATGGACAAGTATGGGACACAATGTATGCAATTTTAAATAAAATAACATAATATAAATAATTAGTAAGTGTACTGTCATGTACTGAAAACTGAAAACTACTAAACAAAAGCACAAATATCACACTATACAGCAGGGGATCACAAACAGGGGTCCCTGGTGTAATTGTAAAGGGTCCGTGAAAAGTGTAATGAACGTATTCAGCACAAGGATTACAGTAACTTTACATGTAATATGTAAGTGATGGGGGTCCCTGAGGACCACTCAAAACCTTGCCCACCTTGCCTCAAAATATGCAGGGGTTCCAGTACCCAAAAAAGGTTGAGAACCACTGCTATACACACGACTGAACAAAATAAACAAACATATGTTTGTAGGTTTCAAAGGATCCAACAAACTGCTGGCAGATATTTTCCCTCGAGAGACTATCCAGCCTGTCTTAATGTACATTACAGACAACTACGCCGTTCAGTCTCTCTTAGCCCCTGCTGGCCCGTAGCCAAGTTTTTAACCTACAGAGTGCACTGAAACTCCTCTCAAACTCACATGAAGACACTGGTACCACAAATAGAATTCTGTTCAGCACCTCAACTTGGTCAACCAACCCCCTGCACCTCCACTGGAAGCCTCCTGAGGACCTCTGCTGCCTCTCCACTGCTGCTACAGGGGTATTTGTTGCAAAGAGAGGGATCTACACTGAAAGAGAATCTCTGTTCCGCTCAGGGTACTGATCTAAAGACTCATCCAACTCCCCTCGTGAGAAGCTCTTTCCAACTTTTGCAGGATGTTTAAACTGTCCTGTTCAAAACGGTCGTCAAACTGAATCTTCACACCGTCCAACACTTTAAAAAATACTGCCCTATAGTGATCCACTGCTTTGCCAGCAAATCGTCTTGAGTGTGTCTCAATGGACTCAATGGAGTCAATCAATGTTGATGCTTTCTCATACAGTGCAAGGTAGCTTTCGTCATTTCTGCTGTTTACCCCACGCGCTGGATAACTGGACACTGATTGGATTTAGCTGGTGTGCTGTTAGTTACACAGTGGCAGTGGGTTTGGCTGTTTTAATGTGCTGTGAATTATTCAATGGCTTTTCCACCAGTTCCTAAATCCTGCACTAATGAAGGCAACATCCGCTCTTTGGCCAAAAGATGGCTGGCTTGAAAACCCTTGGCTACAGTGAAAACACAACACTCCTTTCATTGATGGATTATAATGTAGCCAGGGGAAATCGCAAAACCATCTCTCTTGAAACCTCAACACTCTGTTGGCAAGAGTTTGCGGTTCTATAAATTGTGCGTGTGGCTGATATGGTTTTGTGCCATCACTGAGGTAACTGGACAATGGCGTGCCACTTTCCCTTCTACTGGTGCTGCTGGCAACAAGGTTGACCACTGGTCCTGCCGTGGCTGTGATACTGTCCTCTGAAGTCTCTCTCCGTGGCTCTTTCCGTTTCACCACCCTCACTGACTCACAGTCTGCCTCCTAGGAAAGAAATAAGGTGTATGCCACACTCCTAACTACTGGTACACAAAACTACTAAATTAATCACAACCACAATACCATTTGCTTTAAAACCTCTTGAAGCTAGGGGGCACTATTTTTATTTTTGGAAAAATTACGTTCCCAAAGTAAAAGGCGTATTTCTCAGGACCAGATGCTAGAATATGCATATAATTGACAGCTTAGGTTAGAAAACACTCTAAAGTTTCCAAAACTGTAAAAATATTGTCTGTGAGTAGAACAGAACTGATATTGCAGGTGAAAGCCTGAGAAAAATCCAATCAGGAAGTGACTCTATTTTGAAACCTCTGTGTTCCTATGCATCCCTATTGACCATTGAAAGGGATATCAACCAGATTCCTTTTTCTATGGCTTCCCTAAGGTGTCTACAGCCTTTAGACATCGCTTCAGGCTTGAATTTTTAAAATGAGGTTGAACGACCACATTGCGTAAGTGGTCAGGTGGTGGCTCTCAGAGTGATTTGTGCGTAAAAGACAAAGGCGGCCATTGTTACTCCCGGTCCTAGTGAAAAGCCAACTGTCCCGGTTGATATATTTATTGAATAGATATTTGAAAAACACCTTGAGGATGGATTATAAAAAACATTTGCCACGTTTCTGTCGACATTATGGATATAATTTAGAATTTTTGTCTGCGTTGTCGTGACCGCCATTTCCGGTGGATTCCTGGGCATAACGCACCAAACTAACGGAGGTATTTGGATATAATAAATACCTTTATGGAACAAAAGGAACATTTGTTGTCTAACAGGGAGTCTTGTGAGTGAAAACATCCGAAGATCATCAAAGGTAAACGGTTAATTTGATTGCTTTTCTGATTTTTGTGACCAAGCTTCCTAATGCTAAGTGGACATAATGCTATACTAGGCTATCGATAAACTTGTCTTGCTTTCGCTGTAAAGCGTCATTTCAAAATCTGAGACCACAGGGTGATTATCAAAAGGCTAAGCTGTGTTTCAAAATATTTCACTTGTGATTTCATGAATATGAATATTTTCTAGTGATATTTTTTGACCGTTGCGCTATGCTATTCAGCGGTTGCTTATGACAATTCTCCCGGATCCGGGAGGGGTTGTTCTAAGAGGTTAAATCTTAGTTCAGTCACCAGTTTAAGTTGAGAGTGGGGGTATCCATGGCATTTTCTATGTCCCAATTTTACAAGTCTAAAAAAGAGTGAACATTTCATAATGTTGCCAAACAAAGACTCAACAAACTTACCTGAGACTCCCGGTCTCTGCCAGTCTGTCCCTGCCCATCTGTCCCCAGCTCTACTGTATGTGTGCCATCTGTAGCCTGCTCTGCCTAATGACATCATCAAACATTTCCATTATCATTTCACTTCTTTCTTATAAACATTTTATCAACAAGTCTGAAATATTAGGCTAGTAGGGGGTTCTTACTTTGTGTTTTGGTTTCTGAAAAATACTCTTGATGTCCGTCTTTTTTCTGCCATTTTTCTACCTGGCTGACTGGCTACACACACAGTGTGCAGGTTATTTACAGTAGGAGATGAGCTTCTATCATCTTCTATCATTCTAGATGTTCTTCTATCATCATCTTCTATCATTCTAGATGTTCTTCTATCATCATCTTCTATCATTCTATTTGGGCTTCGATCTAAAAGGAAGCTAGCTAGTCAGCTGGCAAATGTGAAAGGGATTGCAGTGACAAGGGTTGACAGCTGTATTAGTTCACCATTTACACAACTTATGCTGTTTTATATTGGCTGGCTTCCAACAATAGCTGCATTTGCAGAGCTAGCAAGCACCAGTTCTGTTTCTGTGGTGTTTGCTATAATCTTTGCTATCGTCAGTTTACTCCAAGATCAGCACACAGGTGCTTCCAAGTCCCCTAGCGACAATTTACCTTTTGCAACGAGACCATTAAAGATATTTAAGACAATGGTAGAAGAGAGTGTAGTTCTGTTCATTTGGGAGTTCAGTTTATCGCTAACCTTATCGGAGGGACTTTGAGGCACTACAGCTGCATGCTAATCTTGGAATAAACTGATGTTAGCAAAGATTCCATCTTTGACGACACCACATAAATGTAATACATTTACATTTACATTTAAGTCATTTAGCAGACGCTCTTATCCAGAGCGACTTACAAATTGGTGCATTCACCTTATGACATCCAGTGGGACAGTCACTTAACAATAGTGCATCTAAAACTTAAGGGGGGGGTGCGAGGGATTACTTATCCTATCCTAGGTATTCCTTAAAGAGGTGGGGTTTCAGGTGTCTCCGGAAGGTGGTGATTGACTCCGCTGTCCTGGCGTCGTGAGGGAGTTTGTTCCACCATTGGGGGGCCAGGGCAGCGAACAGTTTTGACTGGGCTGAGCGGGAGCTGTACTTCCTCAGTGGTAGGGAGGCGAGCAGGCCAGAGGTGGATGAACGCAGTGCCCTTGTTTGGGTGTAGGGCCTGATCAGAGCCTGGAGGTACTGAGGTGCCGTTCCCCTCACAGCTCCGTAGGCAAGCACCATGGTCTTGTAGCGGATGCAAGCTTCAACTGGAAGCCAGTGGAGAGAACGGAGGAGCGGGGTGACGTGAGAGAACTTGGGAAGGTTGAACACCAGACGGGCTGCGGCGTTCTGGATGAGTTGAAGGGGTTTAATGGCACAGGCAGGGAGCCCAGCCAACAGCGAGTTGCAGTAATCCAGACGGGAGATGACAAGTGCCTGGATTAGGACCTGAGCCGCTTCCTGTGTGAGGCAGGGTCGTACTCTGCGGATGTTGTAGAGCATGAACCTACAGGAACGGGCCACCGTTCCTGTAGGTGCTAGCTAGCTTGTTAGCTATTTGTTTTTTTTAGTTTGCGTGCTAGCTCTGCAAATGTAGCTATTGTGTGTGTGTGTGAACCCTGCCAACATAAAACAAAATCGCTATGGTGAGATTGACTGGATCAACCTCACGTTAGTTACGTGCATTGAGGGCCTTTCAGACGGTAGACAGGAACCCTCTGTTACTTTGCCAGCTAAGGAACAGTACATTGCATTGCTAGCTTCTCTCATTGACTCATATTCAAATAGCTGCAAAAACTGGTTGTTACTGTAGCTAGCTGGCAATCATCAGCTAACCGCTAGCTAACATAGAGAGTGATCTGTAAGTTAATGCAGCGAAAATGAAGACTGGTGACGGTTATAAATGTGTTTTCTAACATATCCTTTGTTTGAACTACTTACTGGAGGTCAGCCACCAAAAACAGACTGTCAGATTCCCACACATGCACAGTACCTGCCTCATGTAACACTGCTGGGGTGTGGGAGGCTGTGGATTAAACCATTGTGTGGCAAAGGGCGAGGTGTGACAATCTTTTGAAACTTAAAAACACACTATTAAGTGTCTATGAGAAGCACAAGTGCGTTCATTGCGTATTATTAATATTATTGATGTTCCATAGTTATGTTTACATTGATATATTTGGGGGGGGGGGTCATATTTTTCCAAGGATGGGGAGTCGTGTCCCCCCCAACTGTACATTAAGTCTCTTGTTCTAGAATTAATGTGGAGGTCTTCCAACATGGCCGCCTGGAGGCGTCGTACATCAACTGCAAGCCCTCTATACGTTAAGTCTCTGCTTCTAGTGATATCTCTGTCTCTGAGTCATCTGTGTGTCTCTGTCTGTGTGGCTGCTGTAGGTCTTAAACCTATGGAAGTATCAACAAAATTACATAGGAAGTTGTGGCTGTGATAATACAAAAATTGTCCAGAGTATATCTCAACACAGTCCTCCTGCCCAGGGAATGGGACTTGCTATTTGTGATGATGGACAGGACACTATCATACCAGGAAGATATAGATCATAGAGGGGAAGTGGAGAACAAAGACTAGTTGTTAACATATATTAAATATCATATGTAACAGCCCCAAGATAATTCAGGGAGTTTCCAGAACTCCTCCTTCCTTTCACCTTTCTGCTGATTTGGACCCTCTGTTTACTCCCAAATATACATCAACATGTTCAGGAGGTCCAGAACTACAAACATGGGTCATTATAATGTCCAGACAATAGATGTGACACTACAAACTGCTCCAAGTGGATATTGAGGAAGGGAAGTCTTAACCAGTGAGGATGAGATGTTGAGTGACAGCTGTTTGAAAAACTGAAAATATCCACTTCCCTCTTTTGGGACCCTTATAAGGGAACATCAGTCAAATATGAGCATTTGATATTGTATGTGACTTGACAACAAAGACTGACGGTCAAAGATGACTTAGTAACATCATTTGGTATCTCTACTACACTCATTGATTGGTGATACAGTCAACTCCTATACAGTGTATGTAATGGTGATTTGGTACTGTTGAGAATGTCATCACCAGGCCTAAATTGGAGCATGTAAATACCTGCAGAATACATTTGAATTGAACATTTTTTGTATGCACAAAGTCAAATGTACTAACTTCCTGTTGACTCTGATGATATGACAAACATAACTACTGGTACACAGGAAGCTACAAACAGGAAATAAGTAGGACTTTTATTAATATGATACAACAAACTAATACAACAATAGGTGCATTTGAATGCGTGTGTGTACCTGCATGTGTGTGTGTGTGCGTGTGTGTGTGAAAATGTGTGTAAGTGTGATAGAGAGAGAGTGTGTGTGTGTGTGTGTGTGTGTGTGTGTGTGTGTGTGTGTGTGTGTGTGTGTGTGTGTGTGTGTGTGTGTGTGTGTGTGTGTGTGTGTGTGTGTGTGTGTGTGTGTGTGTGTGTGTGTGTGTGTGTGTGTGTGTGTGTGTGTGTGTGTGTGTGTGTGTGAGAGAGAGAGAGATAGAGAGAGAGAATGAAGAATAAAGTTGTGTACACTATAAACTGCTGTATGTGTTATAGTACGTTGTCATGGTGATGTTAAAACACTTTTTCACAAATCCAGTTGAGTTTCCTGTCACATGACATGTCATTCCATGCCTTAAGTGGAGTCCAATCTGTATGTATCTCAACACAGTCCTCCTCCCCAGTAGGATCTTTACTATCAGGCTGCTTGTCATTCCAGTACCTACAGGGTTAAAAACCATCAGATATCATGGTTACTACTAGTACCTACAGGGTTCAAAACAGTCAGATATCATGGTTAACACCAGTACCTACAGGGTTAAAAACCATCAGATATAATGGTTAATATCAGTACCTACAGGGTTCAAAACAGTCAGATATCATGGTTAACACCAGTACCTACAGGTTTAAAAACCATCAGATATCATGGTTAATACCAGTACCTACAGGGTTCAAAACAGTCAGATATCATGGTTAATACCAGTACCTACAGGTTTAAAAACCATCAGATATAATGGTTAATACCAGTACCTACAGGGTTCAAAACAGTCAGATATCATGGTTAACACCAGTACCTACAGGTTTAAAAACCATCAGATATCATGGTTAATACCAGTACCTACAGGGTTCAAAACAGTCAGATATCATGGTTAACACCAGTACCTACAGGTTTAAAAACCATCAGATATCATGGTTAACACCAGTACCTACAGGTTTAAAAACCATCAGATATAATGGTTAATACCAGTACCTACAGGGTTAATAACAATAAGACATCACAGTTACAACATCACAATACTAAATAATATGTAGACATTTTTCATTTTATAGTTAACTGCGTTGACTGCTATCATCAATGTCAGTAACCTGCATAGAAAAGGTTGAATGGAGCCGTATTGACAAGATTAGTTATCATTTTTCACCTTGTGGTCAGTGGGGTGCCGTCCACCCATTTCCAGGTCCCCTCCTTAACAGAGTCAGTCAGACCAATCCAGACTCTCTTCTTGAGGTTGAAGAGAAAAGTCTGTTGTTGAGAAAGATAAATTAGCAGATGTATATGTTTGATCATATCTACCCGCTGCACACCCATTCCCTCTCCCTCTCCCTCTCACCTGTTCCTTATCACTGTTTATCATCACCAGGTCTGCTCCTCTCTTCAGACAGTCCTTTCTGCTCTCCTTCCAGGTTTTAGACTCAGTAGACAGGAAGTACCAACTGGATTCAAACTTCTGCCAGCCTTTAGGACAGGTTTGAAAATATTGATGAAAATGTGAATTTCCTTCTATTTATCACACTGGACACTTAGTGAAAGAACACAGACTGATGATAAGTTGTGTGGTATTAATGATAATTTATTACTGTAGGTTTACTCACTGAGATTGTTAAGCCTCCAGTTAAGAAAATATCTCTCAGTCTGTAGCTGGTCTCTCTCTTTAGTCAGGGTGTTGTACCTGGTCTGTAGCTGGTCTCTCTCTTTAGTCAGTGTGCTGTAACTGATCTGTATCTGGTCTCTCTCTTTAGTCAGGGTGCTGTAACTGGTCTGTATCTGGTCTCTCTCTTTAGTCAGGTTGCTGTTGCTGGTCTGTAGCTGTTCTATCTCTGCAGATGAGTTGGTTTTATAGGCTGAGAAGCTCTTAGAGACCCCATCATCTGTTATAACAACAACAAAGTGTATCAATAAAATTGATAATCTGGTGAATTGTAGTAATTATAACTTCAGACTTACAGTAGACAGACAGGCCTATGATCCCAGCCAGTAGAACACACAGAAGCCCCAGACACACTGCAGCAACTAGGAAGGGTCTCTTCCCTGAGCTATCAGGCTCTGTGGACACAGGTACTGTACATAGCATCAATGAGACACAATCACACTTTTAAAGTGATGTTTTCTTACCCCATCTATCTTCCTGTTGAGGGGAACTTGTGGTTGTTAAAGATACAGCTGCTCACATTAACAGGAAATATAGTGGCCAGTTACAGTTATCTCCTAGCCTTGCTAATGTTAGCCAGCTAGCTCATGTTAGTAGAATTCATGCATATTCATATGTTTAGCAAATTCATAACATATTCTATGTTTGCATATTCGTGACATATACAAAATGTATTTTGTAACATATACAAAAGGTAAATCGTAACATCATAGAAATTGTCATTTGTAACATACAAAATGGATCATGGACATCCACAAATTGATACATATCATATGAAACCTATGATATTACACTAAATGGAGTGACTCGGATTTACGTACATAATAATAAAAAATGCAATGAGACCATGTTGGAAATACACATTGGCGATTTGCATTGGACTTTATGAACATCAAAATGAATGTTTCAGCAGTTAGTAAACATCCTAAAATACAGAGCCTCGAACATTTCAGATCATTTAACCTCTAGTCTGAATAAAGGAACAACGTTTCATTTAGAACATGTAGTATTTAGCATTTCATGTATTCATTTCCATAAGTATATCAATTCCAAAGCGTTCCCCTGTGAAGTAAGACCTATATTTGGAAGACACATTGTATTCCGTTTTTGAATATGTAATAATCTGTTTGTTACAGTTTATTTTACTCAGTTGACTTTTGAAGTCTTGGAGCATGGGGCATCAACCATCCGCATCACATTAACATAGGCACAATTGTTTATGCGGCAAGTGGAAGGAGAATAACCATTAGTTTAATCTTCCACGTGTGTGTCTCTATGACTACGATGTATTTACCAGTGTTCTGAGATTCAGGTTGTTTATCTCCTGTTCACAGTATCCTGTCCACAGATCTCCCTGTCAACATTAGCATAAATATCCTCAGACTGCTCCGTATAAAGGCTCATTCTAATTGCCCCTTAAAATATACTTTGGTACTTTATGTATCTACACACTGTACAATGGACAGCATATTATGTTTTATATCCTGTTAACTTCTTTGGGCTAGGGGGCAGCACTTTCACTTTTGGATGAAATGTGTTCCCAGAGTAAACTGCCTCCTACTCAGTCCCAGATGCTAAAATATGCATACTATTAGTAGTATTGTGTAGCAAACACTCTGAAGTTTCAAAAACTGTTTGAATGATGTCTGTGAGTATAACAGAACTCATATGTCAGGCAAAACCTGAGAAAAAATCCAAACAGGGAGTGGTAAATCTGAGGTTTGTAGTTTTGAACTTGGCCCTATCGAATACACAGTGGGATATGGGCAATGTTGCACTTTCTACACCTTCCGCTAGATGTCAACAGTATTTAGAAACTTGAATGAGGCTTATACTGTTAAGTGGGACCGGATGAGAGCTGTTTGAGTGAGTGGTCTGGCAGAGTGTCAAAGCCTCATGATGCGTGGTCACGAGAGAGTTAGCTCTCGTTCCATGGCTTTTTGACAGACAATGGAATTCTCCGGTTGGAACATTATTGATCTTTTATGATAAAAACATCCTAAAGATTGATTCTATACTTAGTTTGACAAGTTTCTTCGAACTGTAATATAACTTTTTGAACGTTTCGTCCGACTGGACCAGATCGCACTTTTGGATTTGTTTACCAAACGCCCTAACAAAAGAAGCTATTGGACATAAATGATGGACATTATCGAACAAATCAAGCATTTATTGTGGAACTGCGATTCCTGGGAGTGCATTCTGATGATGATCATCAAAGGTAAGTGAATATTTATCATGCTATTTGTGACTAATGTTGACTGAGCAAAATGGCAGATATTTATTTTGGCTGGTTTGGGCTCTGAGTGCCGATCTCAGACTATGCTTTTTCAGGAAAGTTTTTTTTAAATCTGACACAGCGGTTAAAGTCCATCATTTATGTCCAAATACCTCCTCCTTGTTCGAACCTAGAGTTCACAAATCTAAATTCATGAACCGCGATCCCTAAGTCCAGACGAAAAGTCAAAAAAGTTCAGTTACAGTCCGTAGAAACATGTAAAACAACGTAAAGAATCAATCTTTAGGATTTTTTAACATAACTCTTCAATAATGTTTTAACCGGAGAATTCCTTTGTCTGTAGAATTGCAGTGGAACGCAGGTCGCTCTCACGTGAGCGTGCATGATCAACTCATGCCACTCTGGCAGACACCTGACTCAAAGAGCTCTCCTTCCCTCATTCTTCACAGTAGAAGCCTCAAACAAGGTTCTAAAGACTGTTGACATCTAGTGGAAGCCGTAGAAAGTGCATTATGACCCCATAGACACTGTATATTCGATAGGCAATGACTTGAAACACTATGAACCTCAGATTTCCCACTTCCTGGTTGGATTTTATTCTCAGGTTTTTGCCTGCCATATGAGTTCTGTTATACTCACAAACATCATTTAAACAGTTTTAAAAACATCAGCGTGTTTTCTATCCACAATACGAATAATATGCATATATTAGCTTCTGGGACTGAAAAGCAGGAAGTTTACTCTGGGCACGCTTTTCATCCGAACGTGAAAATGCTGCCCCCTATCCCAAACAGTGTGAGTGTTTCCTCTCAGTAATGTTCTGCCCTCTGTGTGTGTCCAGGTCACACTGTTTTAAGTATCCAATCACATTCATTCAGGAAGCTGGTAGACCTTGTAAAATAACTTTGTTCCTTCATTTATTAATCTGTGCTTTGTTATTCTTATTATTAAAGTGATAAGCATAGGCTAATAATTGGTCCCACATTTTTGCAAAATCACATGACATGTTTCTAATAAAAATAATGAAGAATAATTTTCCAGAGTACAGTGTGTCTACATTCTCTCCTCTAAATCTAAACACAACAATTATTTGTCTTCCTCATTCTCTTAATTTTCTTCTTCCTCCTCTGTGTCTTTCTGACACTAAGGCTCTATCTCAATTAGTCTCTCCTCTCCACCTATCTCCTCACCTCCTCATATCTACTCCTTTCTCCTCTCCTCCTATATCCTCTTATCTCCTCTCCTCCGTACCTCCGTACCACAAATTCGTAACATATCATACACATTGTAATTTGTAACATATCATACAACATGGTTGATGGGCATCCACAAATTGATACATACCATATGAAAGGTAATATATCATATTAAAATGGAGTGTCTCTGATACACGTACAGAATAATACAACATGTTTTGAGACTAGGTTAGAAATACACAGTGGTAAGTTACAGTACATACTGAAGGACTTTATCAGCATAGTAACTAGACTACCAGAAAAACACAGAGAGAGAGAGTTTCCAATCATGTTCCTAAAAGTGTATGGTTTGATTCATGGATGTCATTCCAAGAGAACTGTAGATGCATCAAAGAAGCAAAGTACTATTTGCATTTGAAAATGTAATGGAAAGAGAGAGAGATTTAAAAAAAAATCTAAACTGGATCTGTGAGAAAGTGATGTAACATCAACCTACTATGACAATGTTCTCTCAACACACACACACACACACACACACACACACACACACACACACACACACACACACACACACACACACACACACACACACACACACACACACACACACACACACACACACACACACACACACACACACACACACACACACACACACACACACACACACACACACACACACACACACACACACATTTTTATATTGATGGTGGAATACAGTGCTGAATGGTTAAGTGATGATTCCACCAAGTGGTTAAAGTGAGAGAGGAAATAGTGGTATTACAGACTTACCTATGGGCTCTTTCTCAACTAATATTTCCTCAAATCCTCTCTCCTCCCCTCCTACTCAAAACACATTGGATAATACAATCCTAGGGGAGGGACCTTGGACCTTCTCCTCTCATAGGGTTGAGTGTGTGTTACCCGAGAACTGGTCTCCTGGTCCAATATTAGGAGCCGTGTCTGCTGTCTTCTCACTGACGTAGATATCCACAATCCTCTCCTCCATCTCACCTCTGTCAAACTTGACCTTCTTGTTCATATCTGGCTCAGCATAGATGACCTTTGACATCTTTAACAATGCCTAGGTCTTTCTTTCTATGTAGGTCTACTATACATTAAGTCTCTGCTTCTAGTGATATCTCTGTCTCTGATTCATCTGTGTGTCTCTATCTGTGTGAAGACTGTAGGTGTTAACTCCATAGGGAAGTATCATAAATATGACACGGGTAATTGTAGCTATACTAATACAAAAAATAGAACAAGTTTGCATACTTTTGCTTGTGTGTATGTGAGAGATTGTTATAGTGGTTTTTGTTAAACCATTTTCTGCAGAACAATATAAATCATTCCATGTCTCTACATTGTCATCTTGTCCAGAGTGTATCTCAACACAGACCTCCTGCCCAAGGAATGGGACTTGCTATTTGTGATGATGGACAGGACACTATGATACCAGTAAGATATAGATCATAGAGGGGAAGTGGAGAACAAAGACTAGTTGTTAACATATATTAAATATCATATGTAACAGCCCCAAGATAATTCAGGGAGTTTCATGGAAACTACAGATCATGGTCGGTTGTTATACAACCCGGGATTGAACACTGATGCGCCACTCAGCCCCCCAATTTAGCAGACGCTCTTCTCTAGAGTGACTTACAAAAGCAATTAGGTTTAATTGCCTTGCTTAAGGCCACACAAAGAGATATTTTTTACGTAGTCGGCTCGGGAATTCGAACCAGCAACCTTTCGGTTACTGGCCTAGCGATCTTAACTGCTAGAAGTCCTGCCGCCCTCTCTCTTCATGAACCTGATTGGTCGAGGAGATTTTGAGTGACAGCTGGTTGAATGACTGAGAAGATTCACTTCACTTCCCTCTTTTGGGACCCATATGGGGGAACAACAATCAAATATGATCATTTGATATTGTGCTTATATGTTTTTATTTTTATTTTACCTTTATTTAACCAGGCAAGTCAGTTAAGAAGAAATTCTTATTTTCAATGACGGCCTAGAAACAGTGGGTTAACTGCCTGTTCAGGGACAGAACGACAAATTTGTACCTTGTCAGCTGGGGGATTCGAACGTGCAACCTTTCGGTTACTAGTCCAACTAGAGTCCAACGCTCTAACCACTAGGCTACCCTGCCGCCCCATGTAACTTGACAACAACGACTTACTGTCAAAGATAATTAGGAAAACACAGCAGCCCCAGATACACTGCAGCAACTCCAGAGGGTCTCTTCCACCACTGAACATGTACTGATAAACAAATGATTAAAGCTAAATCTTTGGTAATGTACTTTACTGTATCATCCAGGAATGGGACACAAAAAGGTCTAGTACTACCAGGTAATCTCCACTGTATTATGTATAACATTATGTGTGTGTGTGTGTGTGTGTGTGTGTGTGTGTGTGTGTGTGTGTGTGTGTGTGTGTGTGTGTGTGTGTGTGTGTGTGTGTGTGTGTGTGTGTGTGTGTGTGTGTGTGTGTGTGTGTGTGTGTGTGTGTGTGTGTGTGTGTGTGTGTGTGTGTGTGTGTTCGTGCAATCTTACCTGAAGCAACAACTCCATCTCTTGGACTGGACTTGAAGGCTCTTAGGTTGGAATATAATTGGCCATCAATGTCTGTGTTCTTCATTGCATCGTCATTAAATCCATCTGGGATTTCATAGACTCCCTCTGACATCTTAACACACTGCTGATAAAATACAGTAACTTCTACATCTAATCTCAACTCTAATATACATCTGTCCTGTGTCTTCTCCCTACACTGTCCTGGGTCTGTGTGACTTTAGGTAGTGAAACTCTTTGTCAGTCATCTGCAGTGGATGGTAAATTGTGAAATCAACACAACACAGGCCACCACATGACTCCCACCAGCCTTAGTATGATAATATAATACATATGATATGACTCCCACCAGTCTTAGTTTGATAATATAATACATTACTTACTATATCATGCTATACAATGTATGTGTGAATTCACAGGGTCCCAATTTTGGATGTGCTAAAATAAATTGGGATCATGTTAATTGACATATCCACTACATATATCCTGACTGAGTTTACTGCACCCCCAGCCTTCAAATGGAGAACACATTATGGCTCTCACTCTGTGCCTGGTGGTGTAGGGGGGAGTTGCCCCTAGATGCTGATCTTAGGTTGGTTTTACATTTCCACCACTAATGGTTAAGGTTAAGATTGGGGGAGGGAAACCTGATCCTAGATCTGTACCTAGGGGAAACTTCCCCCTGAAGTGTGACCGGCCACCGATGGCCATATAGGGGTCTTTATTCTATCTATGCTGACTGTGAATAGTTACTCACAATGAAAAAGCAGAAGTTCTGACAACATCTCCATAGTTTCACTTTTAAGAGAATAGAAAGAAGAATAAAAAGCCGTCACATGTATTATGGGAAAACATTCATATATCCACCCTGTCTTTCAGTATAACATATACATACCAGTTACATCTAATGACACAACTCTCTCTGCACTGATTCCACTGTTCCACATGACATCTACCTACATGATCTATTATACAACTCTACAGCTCAACTCTATTCCACAGGAGGAGAGAAAGCATCACACAGATCATTAGATAGGGACAGAGTCAAAGGTGTCCCTCTGGTGGACATAGTACTAACTACAGATATAACTGTAGTGTTGGTAACAGAGACCTGGGTGGATGTAGTACTAACTACAGGTACAGCTGTCGTGTTGGTGACAGAGACCTGGGTGGATGTAGTACTAACTACAGGTACAGCTGTCGTGTTGGTGACAGAGACCTGGGTGGATGTAGTACCAACTACAGGTACAGCTGTAGTGTTGGTGACAGAGACCTGGGTGGATGTAGTACTAACTACAGGTACAGCTGTAGTGTTGGTGACAGAGACCTGGGTGGATGTAATACTAACTACAGGTACATCTGTAGTGTTGGTGACAGAGACCTGGGTGGATGTAGTACTAACTACAGGTACAGCTGTAGTGTTGGGGACAGAGGCCTGGGTGGATGTAGTACTAACTACAGGTATATGTCATGCAGGTGAATGAGGACCCAAAAGCGACTTGGCGAAAACAGAGTCTTTAATCCAGTAAAGTAAAATAAAATCAAAAAACACAACTTTCACTCGAAATGACGAGAACCGACTGGAGACTCGATCTTGAACAGCCGGTTGCCTCGGGAAGGCACTTGAACCAAACTGACTCAGACACCTGCTCACCACGCAGCATCTGAGGGAAACACGACACGACAGGGCGATACACAAACACAGCACGGTGAATTCTAGACAAGGATCCGACAGGGCAGGAACGGAAAACAAGGAGAGAAATAGGGACTCTAATCAGGGAAAAGGATCGGGAACAGGTGTGGGAAGACTAAATGATTGATTAGGGGAATAGGAACAGCTGGGAGCAGGAACGGAACGATAGAGAGAAGAGAGAGCGGGAGAGTGAGAGAGGGAGGGGGAGAGAGAGGGATAGAAAGAGGGAAAGAACCTAATAAGACCAGCAGAGGGAAACGAATAGAAGGGGAAGCACAGGGACAAGACATGATAATCAATGACAAAACATGACAGTACCCCCCCACTCACCGAGCGCCTCCTGGCGCACTCGAGGAGGAATCCTGGCGGCAACGGAGGAAATCATCAATGAGTGAACGGTCCAGCACGTCCCGAGACGGAACCCAACTCCTCTCCTCAGGACCGTAACCCTCCCAATCCACTAAGTATTGGTGACCCCGTCCCCGAGAACGCATGTCCATGATCTTATGTACCTTGTAAATAGGTGCGCTCTCGACAAGGACGGGAGGGGGGGAGGGAAGACGAACGGGGTGCGAAGAAAGGGCTTGACACAGGAGACATGGAAGACAGGATGGACGCGACGAAGATGTCGCGGAAGAAGCAGTCGCACAGCGACAGGATTGACGACCTGGGAGACACGGAACGGACCAATGAACCGCGGAGTCAACTTACGAGAAGCTGTCGTAAGAGGAAGGTTGCGAGTGGAAAGCCACACTCTCTGGCCGCAACAATACCTTGGACTCTTAATCCTGCATTTATTGGCGGCTCTCACAGTCTGTGCCCTGTAACGGCAAAGTGCAGACCTCACCCTCCTCCAGGTGCGCTCACAACGTTGGACAAACGCTTGAGCGGAGGGAACGCTGGACTCGGCAAGCTGGGATGAGAACAGAGGAGGCTGGTAACCCAGACTACTCTGAAACGGAGATAACCCGGTAGCAGACGAAGGAAGCGAGTTGTGAGCGTATTCTGCCCAGGGGAGCTGTTCTGCCCAAGACGCAGGGTTTCTGAAAGAAAGGCTGCGTAGTATGCGACCAATCGTCTGATTGGCCCTCTCTGCTTGACCGTTAGACTGGGGATGAAACCCGGAAGAGAGACTGACGGACGCACCAATCAAACGACAGAACTCCCTCCAAAACTGTGACGTGAATTGCGGGCCTCTGTCTGAAACGGCGTCTAACGGGAGGCCATGAATTCTGAACACATTCTCGATAATGATTTGTGCCGTCTCCTTAGCGGAAGGAAGTTTAGCGAGGGGAATGAAATGTGCCGCCTTAGAGAACCTATCGACAACCGTAAGAATCACAGTCTTCCCCGCAGACAAAGGCAGACCGGTAATGAAGTCTAGGGCGATGTGAGACCATGGTCGAGAAGGAATGGGGAGCGGTCTGAGACGACCGGCAGGAGGAGAGTTACCCGACTTAGTCTGCGCGCAGTCCGAACAAGCAGCCACGAAACGGCGCGTGTCACGCTCCTGAGTCGGCCACCAAAAGCGCTGGCGAATAGACGCAAGAGTGCCTCGAACACCGGGATGACCAGCTAACTTGGCAGAGTGAGCCCACTGAAGAACAGCCAGACGAGTGGAAACAGGAACGAAAAGGAGGTTACTAGGACAAGCGCGCGGCGACGCAGTGTGCGTGAGTGCTTGCTTAACCTGTCTTTCAATTCCCCAGACTGTCAACCCGACAACACGCCCATAAGGAAGAATCCCCTCGGGATCAGTAGAAGCCACAGAAGAACTAAACAGACGGGATAAGGCATCAGGCTTGGTGTTCTTGCTACCCGGACGGTAAGAAATCACAAACTCGAAACGAGCGAAAAACAACGCCCAACGAGCTTGACGGGCATTAAGTCGTTTGGCAGAACGGATGTACTCAAGGTTCTTATGGTCTGTCCAAACGACAAAAGGAACGGTCGCCCCCTCCAACCACTGTCGCCATTCGCCTAGGGCTAAGCGGATGGCGAGCAGTTCACGGTTACCCACATCATAGTTGCGCTCAGATGGCGACAGGCGATGAGAAAAATAAGCGCAAGGATGAACCTTATCGTCAGACTGGAAGCGCTGGGATAGAATGGCTCCCACGCCTACCTCTGAAGCGTCAACCTCGACAATGAATTGTCTAGTGACGTCAGGAGTAACGAGGATAGGAGCGGACGTAAAACGTTCTTTTAGAAGATCAAAAGCTCCCTGGGCGGAACCGGACCACTTAAAACACGTCTTGACAGAAGTAAGAGCTGTGAGAGGGGCAGCAACTTGACCGAAATTACGAATGAAACGCCGATAGAAATTAGCGAAACCTAAAAAGCGCTGCAACTCGACACGTGACCTTGGAACGGGCCAATCACTGACAGCTTGGACCTTAGCGGAATCCATCTGAATGCCTTCAGCGGAAATAACGGAACCGAGAAAAGTAACGGAGGAGACATGAAAAGAGCACTTCTCAGGCTTTACGTAGAGACAATTCTCTAAAAGGCGCTGTAGAACACGTCGAACGTGCTGAACATGAATCTCGAGTGACGGTGAAAAAATCAGGATATCGTCAAGATAGACAAAAACAAAGATGTTCAGCATGTCTCTCAGAACATCATTAACTAATGCCTGAAAAACAGCTGGCGCATTGGCGAGACCAAACGGCAGAACCCGGTACTCAAAATGCCCTAACGGAGTGTTAAACGCCGTTTTCCACTCGTCCCCCTCTCTGATGCGCACGAGATGGTAAGCGTTACGAAGGTCCAACTTAGTAAAGCACCTGGCTCCCTGCAGAATCTCGAAGGCTGATGACATAAGGGGAAGCGGATAACGATTCTTAACCGTTATGTCATTCAGCCCTCGATAATCCACGCAGGGGCGCAGAGTACCGTCCTTCTTCTTAACAAAAAGAACCCCGCCCCGGCCGGAGAGGAAGAAGGCACTATGGTACCGGCGTCAAGAGACACAGATAAATAATCCTCGAGAGCCTTACGTTCGGGAGCCGACAGAGAGTATAGTCTACCCCGAGGAGGAGTGGTCCCCGGAAGGAGATCAATACTACAATCATACGACCGGTGAGGAGGAAGGGAGTTGGCTCGGGACCGACTGAAGACCGTGCGCAGATCATGATATTCCTCCGGCACTCCTGTCAAATCGCCAGGTTCCTCCTGAGAAGTGGGGACAGAAGAAATGGGAGGGATGGCAGACATTAAACACTTCACATGACAAGAAACGTTCCAGGATAGGATAGAATTACTAGACCAATTAATAGAAGGATTATGACATACTAGCCAGGGATGACCCAAAACAACAGGTGTAAAAGGTGAACGAAAAATCAAAAAAGAAATAGTCTCACTGTGGTTACCAGATACTGTGAGAGTTAAAGGTAGTGTCTCAAATCTGATACTGGGAAGATGACTACCATCTAAGGCAAACATGGGCGTAGGCTTGTCTAACTGTCTGAAAGGAATGTCATGTTTCCGAGCCCATGCTTCGTCCATGAAACAACCCTCAGCCCCAGAGTCAATCAAGGCACTGCATGTAGCACCCGAACCGGTCCAGCGTAGATGGACCGACATAGTAGTACAGGATCTAGATGAAGAGACCTGAGTAGTAGCGCTCACCAGTAGCCCTCCGCTTACTGATGAGCTCTGGCCTTTTACTGGACATGAATTGACAAAATGTCCATCAAATCCGCAATAGAGGCACAGGCGGTTGGTGATCCTCCGTTCCCTCTCCTTGGTCGAGATGCGAATACCTCCCAGCTGCATGGGCTCAGTCTCTGAGCCAGAGGAGGGAGATGGTTGCGATGCGGAGCAGGGAAACACCGTTGACGCGAGCTCTCTTCCACGAGCCCGGTGACGAAGATCTACCCGTCGTTCTATGCGGATGGCGAGAGCAATCAAAGAGTCCACATCTGAAGGAACCTCCCGGGAGAGAATCTCTTCCTTAACCACTGCGTGGAGTCCCTCCAGAAAACGAGCGAGCAGCGCCGGCTCGTTCCACTCACTAGAGGCAGCAAGAGTGCGAAACTCAATAGAGTAATCCGTTATGGATCGATCACCTTGGCATAGGGAAGCCAGGGCCCTAGAAGCCTCCCTACCAAAAACTGAACGGTCAAAAACCCGAATCATCTCCTCTTTAAAGTTCTGGTATTTGTTAGAGCAATCAGCCCTTGCCTCCCAGATAGCTGTGCCCCACTCTCGAGCCCGGCCAGTAAGGAGTGAAATGACGTAAGCAACCCGAGCTCTCTCTCTAGAGTATGTGTTGGGTTGGAGAGAGAACACAATCTCACACTGGGTGAGAAAGGAGCGGCACTCAGTGGGCTGCCCGGAGTAGCAAGGTGGGTTATTAACCCTAGGTTCTGGAGGCTCGGCAGGCCAGGAAGTAACAGGTGGCACGAGACGAAGACTCTGGAACTGTCCAGAGAGGTCGGAAACCTGAGCGGCCAGGTTCTCCACGGCATGGCGAGCAGCAGACAATTCCTGCTCGTGTCTGCCGAGCATGGCTCCTTGGATCTCGACGGCAGTGTTACGAGCGTCTGTAGTCGCTGGGTCCATTCCTTGGTCGGATCCTTCTGTCATGCAGGTGAATGAGGACCCAAAAGCGACTTGGCGAAAACAGAGTCTTTAATCCAGTAAAGTAAAATACAATCAAAAAACACAACTTTCACTCGAAATGACGAGAACCGACTGGAGACTCGATCTTGAACAGCCGGTTGCCTCGGGAAGGCACTTGAACCAAACTGACTCAGACACCTGCTCACCACGCAGCATCTGAGGGAAACACGACACGACAGGGCGATACACAAACACAGCACGGTGAATTCTAGACAAGGATCCGACAGGGCAGGAACGGAAAACAAGGAGAGAAATAGGGACTCTAATCAGGGAAAAGGATCGGGAACAGGTGTGGGAAGACTAAATGATTGATTAGGGGAATAGGAACAGCTGGGAGCAGGAACGGAACGATAGAGAGAAGAGAGAGCGGGAGAGTGAGAGAGGGAGGGGGAGAGAGAGGGATAGAAAGAGGGAAAGAACCTAATAAGACCAGCAGAGGGAAACGAATAGAAGGGGAAGCACAGGGACAAGACATGATAATCAATGACAAAACATGACAGTATAGCTGTAGTGTTGGTGACAGAGGCCTGGGTGGATGTAGTACTAACTACAGGTACAGCTATAGTGTTGGGGACAGAGGCCTGGGTGGATGTAGTACTAACTACAGGTATAGCTGTAGTGTTGGTGACAGAGGCCTGGGTGGATGTAGTACTAACTACAGGTACAGCTGTAGTGTTGGTGACAGAGACCTGGCTGGATGTAGTACTAACTACAGGTACAGCTGTAGTGTTGGTGACAGAGACCTGGGTGGATGTAGTACTAACTACAGGTACAGCTGTCGAGTTGGGCACATGGGCACAGTTTCCCAAAAGCATATTAAGGCTAAGTAGCAGATTAAGGCTAAATTAATCTTAGAACATCGTTGAAACGATGGACTTAGCCTTAAGATACTTTTGGGAAACGGGGCCCTGGCCTTTAGAGTTCACAACCACCCCCACAGAGTCCTTCACTGAGCCCAGACACACACCCTCGTTGCCTTGCCCTGTCCACTACCACCAGCTCTACCTTCTTTGAACAGCAGGTTGCTCTGTAGGCCACCCGGGCCACATTATTGGCCCTGAGGCGCACGACTGTAGAAGTGTTGAGGATCCCATTGCCCTGGATGAAGATAAAATATTTTAAAATATCTGCCACAGCAACATATATTTGAATCATTTGAATAATTTTAG
>NC_060196.1:2554615-2604615 GCF_021184085.1 Oncorhynchus gorbuscha | reverse complement strand
ATTTCTTCCACAAATGGTTAAGGTTGGGATTGGGGGAAAGTAACCTGATCCTAGATCTGTACTTAGCGGAAACTTCCCCCTGTGTTGTGACCGGCCACCAATGGCCATGTAGGGGTCTATGTTCTATCTATGTTGACTGTGAAGAGTTACTCAGAATGAAAAAGCAGAAGATCTGACAATATCTCCATAGTTTCAGTTAGACAGATTTAAGAGGAAGAAGAATAGAAACCCTTCACACGTATTATGATAAAACGTTCATATTTCCACCCTGTCTTTCCGTACAACATAAAATATACATACTGGTTACATCTAATGACACAACTCTCTCTGCACTGATTCCACTGTTCCACATGACATCTACCTACATGATCTATTATACAACCCTATAGCTCTATTCTATTCCACACAAGGAGAGAAAGCATCACACAGATCCTTAGATACAGAGTCTAAGTTGTCCCTCTGGTGGACGTAGTACTAACTACAGGTACAGCTGTAATGTTGGTGACAGAGACCTGGGTGGATGTATTACTAACTACAGGTACAGCTGTAGTGTTGGTGACAGAGACCTGGGTGGATGTAGTACTACCTACAGGTACAGCTGTAGTGTTGTAGTATGAACTACAGGTACAAATCAAATCAATGTAGTACTAACTACAGGTACAAATCAAATAATGTAGTACTAACTACAGGTACAAATCAAATCAATGTAGTACTAACTACAGGTACAAATCAAATCAAAGTTTATTTGTCACGTGCGCCGAATAGAACAGGTGAAATACCTTACAGTGAAATGCTTACTTACAGGCTCTAACCAATAGTGCGGAGAAAAAAAAACAAAAAAAGTATGTGTGTGTAAGTAAAGAAATAAAACAACAGTAAAAAATACATTTAAAAATAAGAGTAGCAAGGCTATATACAGACACCGGTTAGTCAGGCTTATTGAGGTAGTATGCACATGTGTGTATGGTTAAAGTGACTATGCATATATGATGAACAGAGAGTAGCAGTAGCGTAAAAAGAGGGGTTGGCGAGTGGTGGGACACAATGCAGATAGCCCGGTTAGCCAATGTGCCGGAGCACTGGTTGGTCGGCCCTATTGAGGTAGTATGTACATGAATGTATACTTAAAGTGCGTATGCATACAAGATAAACAGAGAGTAGCAGCAGCGTAAAATAGGGTATGGAGGGGGGGGCACACAATGCAAATAGTCCGGGTAGCCATTTGATTGCCTGTTGAGGAGTCTTATGGCTTGGGGGTAAAAACTGTTGAGAAGCCTTTTTGTCCGAGACTTTGCACTCCGGTACCGCTTGCCATGCGGTAGTAGAGAGAACATTCTATGACTGGGGTGGCTGGGGTCTTTGACAATTTTCAGGGCCTTCCTCTGACACCACCTGGTGTAGAGGTCCTGGATGGCAGGCAGCTTTGCCCCAGTGATGTACTGGGCCGTACGCAATACCCTCTGAAGTGCCTTGCGGTCAGAGGCCGAGCAATTGCCGTAACAGGCAGTGATGCAAAAGGTCAGGATGCTCTCGATGTTGCAGCTGTAGAACCTTTTGAGGATCTCAGGACCCATGCCAAATCTTTTTAGTTTCCTGAGGGGGAATAGGCTTTGTCGTGCCCTCTTCACGACTGTCTTGGTGTGTTTTAACCATTCTAGTTTGTTGATGATGTGGACAAGGAATTTGAAGCTCTCAACCTGCTCCACTACAGCCCCATCGATGAGAATGGGGACGTGCTCGGTGCTCCTTTTCCTGTAGTCCACAATCATCTCCTTAGTCTTGGTTACAGTTAACCACTGTTGTGTCGTCAGCAAACTTAATGATGGTGTTGGAGTCGTGCCTGGCCATGCAGTTGTGGGTGAACTGGGAGTACAGCAGGGGACTGAGCACGCACCCTTGGGGAGCTCCAGTGTTGAGGATCAGTGTGGCAGATGTGTTGCTACCTACCCTCACCATCTGGGGGCGGCCCGTCAGGAAGTCCAGGATCCATTTGCAGAGGCAGGTGTTTAGTCCCAGGTTCCTTAGCTTAATGATGAGCTTTAAGGGTACTATGGTGTTGAACGCTGAGCTGTAGTCAATGAATAGCATTCTCACATAGGTGTTCCTTTTGTCCAGGTGGGATAGGGCAGTGTGGAGTGCAATAGAGATTGCATCATCTGTGGATCTGTTTAGGCGGTATGCAAATTGGAGTGGGTCTAGGGTTTCTGGGATAATGGTGTTGATGTGAGCCATACCAGCCTTTCAAAGCACTTCATGGCTACGGACGTGAGTGCCACGGGTCTGTAGTCATTTAGGCAGGTTGCCTTTGTGTTCTTGGGAACAGGGACTATGGTGGTCTGTTTGAAACATGTTGGTATTACAGAATCAATCAAGGACATGTTGAAACTGTCAGTGAAGACACCTGCCAGTTGGTCAGCACATGCCCTGAGCACACGTCCTGGTAATCCATCTGGCCCCGCAGCCTTGTGAATGTTGATCTGTTTTAAGGTCTTACTCATGTCGGCTACGGAGAGTGTGATCACACAGTCGTCCGGAACAGTTGACGCTCTCATGCATGACTGAGTGTTGCTTGCCTTGAAGCGAGCATAGAAGTGATTTAGCTCATCTGGTAGGCTCGTGTCACTGGGCAGCTTGTGGCTGTGCTTCCCTTTATAGTCTGTAATAGTTTGCAAGCCCTGCCACATCCAACGAGCGCCGGAGCCCGTGTAGTATGATTCAATCTTAGCCATGTATTGACGCTTTGCCTGTTTGATGGTTCGTTGCAGGGCATTGCTGGATTTATTGTAAGTTTCCGGGTTAGAGTCCCGCACCTTGAAAGCGGCAGCTCTACCCTTTAGCTCAGTGCGAATGTTGCCTGTAATCCATGGCTTCTGGTTGGGGTATGTACGTACAGTCACTGTGGGGGCGACGTCCTCAATGCACTTATTGATAAAGCCAGTGACTGATGTGATGTATTCCTCAATGTCATCGGAAGAATCCCGGAACATGTTCCAGTCTGTGATAGCAAAACAGTCCTGTAGTTTAGCATCTTCTTCATCTGACCATTTCTTTATAGCCCGAGTCACTGGTGCTTCCTGATTTAATTTTTGATTGTAAGCAGCATTCAGGAGGATAGAATTGTGGTCAGATTTACCAAATGGAGGGCAAGGGAGAGCTCTGTACGCCTCTCTGTGTGTGGAGTACAGGTGTGCTAGAACCCCCACAACTACCAACAAAATCACCACAACCACTACCACAACAACCGACACTACCACAACCGACACTACCACCACTACCACCACAACTATCAACAAAACCACCACAACCACCACTACCACAACAACCGACACTACCACAACCGACACAACCACCACTACACCACAACTACCAATACTACCACCACCACAACTGACACTACCACCACAACAACCACAACCGCTACCACCACTACCTCAGTTGTCTGACTAAGCGCTATTTCTATTTCTCTTAACCACTCACTCTCTCCCACTGTCTCTCTCTCTCTCTCTGTCTGTTCCATCTCCCCTTCCTCCAGGTGAAACCCCCCTCCACCCCCCGTCCACCCAGCTGACTGTAGTGCCTCTTTACTGGCAGCTTTCTGCCAACCTGACCGACGGTGTCAACTGGACAGGCATTGTCTGTGTCACCCTATGCCAAGACAACGGGACTCTGAACACTTCTATGGCGTTGGTCCCCAGGGCCGAGAACGTGACCCGGGTGGCTTGCAGCACCACCTGCTGTTCAAAGAAGGTAGAAGTAGTGGACAGGGCAGGCAATGTGGGTGTGTCTTTGGGCTCAGGGAAGGACTCTGTTGAGATGGTAGGGAGCTCTACAGCCCAGGGCCCCGTTTCCCAAAAGCATTTAAAGGCTCCATCGTTATTACCACAGGATCCTATTGTTCTAAGATTAATTTAGCCTTAATATGCTTTGGGAAACTGTGCCCAGGTCTCTGTCACTACAGCTGTACATGTAGTTAGTACTACATCCACCCAGGTCTCTGTCACCAACACTACAGATGTACCTGTAGTTAGTACTACATCCACCCAGGTCTCTGTCACCAACACTACAGATGTACCTGTAGTTAGTATTACATCCACCCAGGTCTCTGTCACCAACACTACCGCTGTACCTGTAGTTAGTACTACATCCACCCAGGTCTCTGTCACCAACACTACACCTATACCTGTAGTTAGTACTACATCAACCCAGGTCTCTGTCACCAACACTGCAGATGTACCTGTAGTTAGTACTACATCCACCCAGGTCTCTGTCACCAACACTACACCTGTACCTGTAGTTAGTACTACATCCACTCAGGTCTCTGTCACCAACACTGCAGATGTACCTGTAGTTAGTACTACATCCACCCAGGTCTCTGTCACCAACACTACAGATGTACCTGTAGTTAGTACTACATCCACCCAGATCTCTGTCACCAACACTACAGATGTACCTGTAGTTAGTACTACATCCACCCAGGTCTCTGTCACCAACACTACATCTGTACCTGTAGTTAGTACTACATCCACCCAGGTCTCTGTCCCCAACACTACATCTGTACCTGTAGTTAGTACTACATCCACCCAGGTCTCTGCCACCAACACTACAGCTGTACATGTAGTTAGTACTACATCCACCCAGGTCTCTGTCACCATCACTACAGATGTACCTGTAGTTAGTACTACATCCACCCAGGTCTCTGTCACCAACACTACAGCTGTACCTGTAGTTAGTACTACATCCACCCAGGTCTCTGTTACCAACACTACAGCTGTATCTGTAGTTAGTACTACATCCACCCAGTTATCTGTCACCAACACCACAGTTGTACCTGTAGTTAGTACTACATCCACCAGGGGGCCTCCTTTGACTCTGTCCCTGTATCTAAGGGTCTGTGTGATGCTTTCTCTCCTCCTGTGGAATAGAGTAGAGCTGTAGAGTTGTATAGTAGTTAATGTTGGTAGATGTCATGTGGAACAGTGGAATCAGTGCAGAGAGAGTTGTGTCATTAGATGTAACTGCCCATATACATGTTATCTTGTACTAAAAGACAGGGTGGAAATATGAACTTTTTGTCATAATACATGTGAAGGGTTTTTTATTCTTCTTTCTATTCTCTTAAATCTGTCAAACTGAAACTATGGAGATAGTGTCAAAACATCTGCTTTTCATTCTGAGTATCTATTCACAGTCAGTATATTACATTTTTTATTTTACCTTTATTTAACCAGGCAAGTCAGTTAAGAACACATTCTTATTTTCAATGATGGCCTGGGAACAGTGGGTTAACTGCCTGTTCAGGGGCAGAATGACAAATATGTACCTTGTCAGCTCGTGGGTTTGAACTTGCAACCTTCTGGTTACTAGTCCAACGCTCTAACCACTAGGCTACGCTGCCACCCCTATAGATAGAACAAAGAGTCTATATGGTACAGATCTAGAATCAGGTTTCCCTCCCAAAATCCTAACTTTAACCATTTGTGGTGGACATTAAAAACTGACCTAAGATCAGTGTCGTGTGGCTACTTCCCCCTGCACCATCATGTCCACAGAGTGCAAAACAAAATTGTCTCTACAGTTGAAGGCTGGGGGTGCTGTAAACTTAGTCAGGATCTATGTAGGGTATATGTGAATGTATCCAAAATTGGGACCCTGTGACCCACACATACATCATATAGCATGATATAGAGTCATATCGTGTAGTATATTATCACTTTGGTTGAATCACATGTTTAAAACAAACATGTTCAGATTAGGAACTAAGGCTGGTTCAAGTCACGTGGGGAACAGTTTCCCCTTCACTGTGGTTGAAAGTTTAAAAAATAGTGTCACTACAGTAAAGTCACACAGACGCAGCACTTTGCAGGGAGAAGACACAGCTGCAGATGTATATTAGAGCTGAGATTAGAAGTAGAAGTTACTGTATTTGAGCACAAGTGTGTTAAGATGTCAGAGGGAGTCTATGAAAACTCAGATGGATTTGAAGACGATGAGCCTGATGTAATGAAGAACACAGACATTGATGGCCAAATATATGGCAACGTAGGAGCCTTCAAACCCAGTCCAAGAGATGGAGTTGTTGTTTCAGGTAAGATTGTATGGACACACACACACACACACACACACACACGCACGCACGCACGCGCACGCACGCACACGCACACGCACACACACATAAGCACACACACACATTGAACAGGTGAGATTACCCTGCATTGCTATAGCTTTATTTGTCCCAATCTTGGATGATACAGTAAAACACATTACCAAAGATTACTTTACTTATTTTAACAATTTGTGGTTTAGTGCATTTTCAGTGGTGGAAGAGACCCTCTGGTGTTGCTGCAGTGTGTCTGGGGCTGCTGTGTGTTCTCCTATTGGCTGGGATAATAGGCCTGTCTGTCTACTGTAAGTTTAGTATGTTGTCACTGAGACTTAAGTAGCCTACTTAATCATCAATGTTGAGGAAATTACATTTTTAATTAACTCTTCCTTTTTACAGATGGAGTCATTGGTCATCACTACGCAACAGAGAGAGACCAGCTACAGGCCAGTTACAACACCCTGACCAAAGAGAGAGACCAGCTACAGACCAGTTACAACAACATGACTGAAGAGAGAAACCAGCTACAGACCAGTTACAACACCCTGACCAAAGAGAGCGACCAGCTACAGACGAGTTACAACACCATGACTGAAGAGAGAGACCAGCTACAGACCAGGGTTAGGTTCTATGGTGAGTGGAGTTCATTAATTTAGTACATAGAAGAGTATATTTGTAGACTTTTGAATGCCTGCTGTTCTGATGTGTTCATCTCAGAGAAACCCTGTCTAGCTGGATGGTGGAAGTTTGGCACCAGCTGTTATTATGTCTCCCCTACGATGAACACAGCTGGGGCCGGTCAGAGGGAGTGCAGAACAATGGGAGGAGAGTTGGTTATTATAAACAGCAGAGAAGAACACGTAATACATAATACATTATTAATACTACAAAACTACAGTTTCTTTATTATCATCTACTTCTCTGATTAGTATTCGAAATGTATAACCAACTGCATTGCAAATGTTCATATCACTGACAATTTTTTTAATACATTTGCTCTCAGAAACGAAAGTTTGCATGAAATGATATAAACTCATCAAAAAAGAAAAGTCCTCTCAGTCAACTGCATTTATTTTCAGCAAACTTAACATGTGTAAATACATATTTCTATGAACATACCAAGATTCAACAACTGAGACATAAACTGAACAAGTTCCACAGACATGTGACTAACAGAAATGGAATAATGTGTCCCTGAACAAAGGGGGGTCAATATCAAAAGTAACAGTCAGTATCTGGTGTGGCCACCAGCTGCATTAACTTTTTATGGCTGAAGGGGCAGTATTGAGTAGCTTGGATGAAAGGTGCACAGAGGTGCCCATATTAATTTAACTGCCTGCTCCTCAGTCCCAGTTGATAATATATGCATATTATTATTCACATTGAATAGAAAACACTCTGAAGTATCTAAAACTGTTTGAATGATGTCTGTGAGTATAAAATAATTCATATGGCAGGCAAAAACCTGAGAAAAAAGAGCCGACGGTAGTGGGAATTATGAGGCTGGTTGATTTTCATCCAAGATCCTATTGAAATCAGAGTGAGATATGGATGAGTTTGCACTTCCTACGGCTTCCACTAGATGTCAACAGTCTGTGGAACTTTGTCTGATGCCTCTACTGTGAAGGGGGGCAAAATGAGAGGGGAATTAGTCAGGTCTGCCATGACCATGCTCTAACCATACACGTTCACATGAGAGGGAGCTCTGTTTCATCGCTCATCTGAAGTCAATGTAATTCTCCAGTTGGAACGTTATTCAAGATTTATGTTAAAAACATTCTAAAGATTGATTCAATACATCATTTGACATGTTTCTACTGACTGTTATGGAACTTTTGGACATTTCGTCAGCTTTTAGTGAACGCACTTAGTGACTTTGGATTTGTTTACCAAATGCACTAACAAAAGTAGCTATTGGGACATAAATGATGGACATTACCGAACAAAACAAACATTTGGGAGTCCTGGTAGTGCATTCCGGAGAAGATCAGCAAAGGTAAGTGAAGATTTATAATGCGTTTTATGAGTTTTGTTGACTGCACAATTTGGCGGGTTTGTATGGCTTGCTTTTGTGGCTGAATGCTGTTTTCAGATGATTGAATATTGTGTTTTGCCTTAAAGATTTTGGAAATCTGACACAGCGGTTGCATTAAGAACAAGTGTATCTTTAATTCTATGTACAGCATGTATCTTTCATCAAAGTTTATGATGAGTGTTACAAATCCCTTTTGGCCCGACAGTCTAGAGCAGTGGTTCTTAACCTGGGTTCGATCGAACCCCAGGGGTTCGGTGAGTCAGTCTCAGGGGTTCGGCGGAGGTCAAGACAAACATCCGATTCATATGATTCATGATGACACGCTCCGCTTGGCCATCATTGGCTGCAGGTGATCAAGATACATCGCTTGGCCTATCTGTGCTGCAGGGAATTTGGTGCGCTCAGTTTGTGACTGTGGTGATGGTACGTCTTGTGATTTCTTTCTTAATATTTTAATCCCTTCATACTTACTATGTCGAGCAAAAAAAGAAAGTGGTCGGACGAATATGTACAATATGGATTTACATGTATAACCGAACGTGATAGGAGTCAGTGTCCTAACTGCATGATTTGCAATGCCAAGTTGAGCAATTCTAGTCTAGCACCGGCAAAACTAAGAGAACACTTCCTTAAGCTGCATGGAGATGGAAAATACAAGAACACAACGCTCGCTGAATTCAAGGTAAAGAGAGCCAGATTCGATGAAAAGGCTACTCTGCCTGTTCTCGGCTTTGTACCCATCAACAAACCGATCCTCACAGCATCGTACGAAGTTGCTTACCTGATCGCAAAGCAGGGCAAACCACACACCATTGGTGAAACACTCATAAAACCAGCTGTGTTGAAGATGGCGAATATCATGCTGGGAAAAGAGGCCGAAGTTAAGTTATCCCAAATTCCTCTTTCAAATGACACCATCAGCGACAGAATAGAGGACATGAGCAAAGACATCTTGGCTCAAGTAGTTGCAGATCTGATTTCAAGTCCGGCAAAATTCAGCCTTCAACTCGACGAGACCACAGAGGTTTCCAATCTAAGCCAGCTTGCTGTATTTGTGCATTATGTGAAAGACGACGTGATAAAGGAATAATTTTTATTTTGTAAGCCTCTTACAACAACAACTAAGGCAGCCGATGTGAAGAAACTTGTGGATGACTTCTTCAAAGACAACAGTCTTTCGTGGGATATGGTTTCTGCAGTCTGGTTTTGGTGCGCTAGTGCGCATTGTATTCTGCACAGGCATGCGTTGGCAACAAAAACCTTGCCTCGAAAACTGGCAGAAGTATTAAAAATTGTAGTGGAATGCGTGAACTATGTGCGAACTAGTGCTCTGCGGCATCGCATCTTCAGTGAGCTGTGTAAAGAAATGGGCTCTGAATTTGAGGTACTTCTGTACCATTCTAACGTTAGGTGGTTATCCCGGGGACAGGTGCTGAATCGTGTTTTTGCCGTGCGTGTGGAATTGGCCCTGTTTTTGCAAGAGCACCAACATTGTCATGCAGATTGCTTCAAAAATTCTGAGTTCATTCTCATTTTAGCGTACATGGCCGATATCTTCGCAGCTCTCAATCATCTCAATCAAAAGATGCAGGGCGGTGGAGTCAACATCATCGAAGCGGAGGAAAACCTGAAGGCTTTTCAAAAAAAGCTACCGTTATGGAAACGACGAACAGAGTGTCATGTTTTGTCTTATTTTGTCTTGTCATTTTGCTTTTCCCTCTGTTCGTTTTCCCCCTGCTGGTCTTTTTAGGTTCGTTCCCCTCTTTCTCTCTTCCTCCCTCTCTCTCTTCTCTCTATCGCTCCGTTCCTGCTCCCAGCTGTTCCTATTCCCCTAATCAATCATTTAGTCTTCCCACACCTGTTCCATATCTTTTTCCCTGATTAGAGTCCCTATTTCTCCCCTTGTTTTCCGTTCCTGCCCTGTCGGATCCTTGTCTATTGTTCACCGTGCTGTGTCTATGTATCGCCCTGTCGTGTCGTGTTTCCCTCAGATGCTGCGTGGTGAGCAGGTGTCTGAGTCTGCTACGTTCAAGTGCCTTCCCGAGGCAACCTGCAGTTCTTGATCAAGTCTCCAGTCTGTTCTCGTCATTACGAGTAGAATTATGCCTTTTGATTGTAAAGTTACTTTACTGGATTAAAAACTCTGTTTTCGCCAAGTCGCTTTTGGGTCCTCATTCACCTGCATAACAGAAGGATCCGACCAAAGAATGGACCCAGCGACTACAGACGCTCGTAACACTGCCGTCCAGATCCAAGGAGCCATGCTCGGCAGACACGAGCAGGAATTGTCTGCTGCTCGCCATGCCGTGGAGAACCTGGCCGCTCAGGTTTCCGACCTCTCTGGACAGTTCCAGAGTCTTCGTCTCGTGCCACCTGTTACTTCCTGGCCTGCCGAGTCTCCGGAACCTAGGGTTAATAACCCACCTTGCTACTCCGGGCAGCCCACTGAGTGCCGCTCCTTTCTCACCCAGTGTGATATAGTGTTCTCTCTCCAACCCAACACATACTCAAGAGAGAGAGCTCGGATTGCCTACGTCATATCACTCCTTACTGGTCGGGCTCGGCAGTGGGGCACAGCTATCTGGGAGGCTAGCGCTGAGTGTACTAACAATTATCTGAACTTTAAAGAGGAGATGATAAGAGTTTTTGATCGTTCAGTTTTTGGTAAAGAAGCTTCTTGGTCCCTGTCTTCCCTATGTCAAGGTAATCGATCCATAACGGATTACTCTATAGAGTTTCGCACTCTTGCTGCCTCCAGTAACTGGAACGAGCAGGCGTTGCTCGCTCGTTTTCTGGAGGGACTCCACGCTAAGGTTAAGGATGAGATTCTCTCTCGGGAGGTTCCATCCAGCGTGGATTCTTTGATTGAACTCGCTATTCGCATTGAACGACGGGTAGATCTTCGTCACCGAGCTCATAGAAGAGAGCTCGCGTTAACTGTGTCTCCCCTCTCTCGGACACTACCATCTTTCCCCACTGACTCAGGTGTTGAGCCCATGCAGCTGGGGGGTATTCGCATCTCGACTAAGGAGAGGGAACGGAGAATCACCAACCGCCTCTGTCTCTATAGCGGTTCCGCTGGTCATTTTGTCATTTCATGTCCAGTTAAAGGCCAGAGCTCATCAGTAAGCGGAGGGCGACTGATAAGCGCTACTAGACGGTCCTCTCCGTCAAGTACCTGTACTACTTTACCGGTCCATCTACGCTGGACCGGATCGGCAGCTTCCTGCAGTGCATTAATAGACTCTGGGGCGGAGGGCTGTTTTATGGACGAAGCCTGGGCGGGGAACATGACATTCCTCTCAGACAGTTAGGGAGCCCACGGTCATGTTTGCCTTGGATGGTAGTCCTCTCCCAGTATATTATATGAAACACTACCTTTAACCCTCACTGTATCTGGTAACCATAGTGAGACCATTTCTTTTTTGATTTTTTGTTCACCGTTTACACCTGTTGTTTTGGGTCATCCCTGGCTAGTGTGTCATAATCCTTCTTTTGATTGGTCTAGTAATTCTATCCTTTCCTGGAACGTTTCTTGTCATGTGAAGTGTTTAATGTCTGCTATTTCTCCTGTTTGTTCTGTCCCCTCTTCTCAGGAGGAACCTGGTGATTTGACAGGAGTGCCGGAGGAGTATCATGGTCTGCGCACGGTCTTCAGTCGGTCCAGAACCAACTCCCTTCCTCCTCACCGGTCGTATGATTGTTGTCCTGATCTCTTTAAGAAGCGTTTTGCATCCGCTCCTATCCTTGTTGCACCTGACGTCACTAAACAGTTTATTGTTGAGGTTGACGCGTCGGGGTGGGCGTGGGAGCCATTCTGTCCCAGCGCTCCGATACTGACGATGGGGTCCACCCTTGTGCGTATTTTTCTCATCGCCTGTCACCGTCGGAACGTAACTATGATGTGGCTAACCGCAACTGCTCGCCATCCGTTTAGCCCTAGGCAAATGGCGACAGTGGTTGGAGGGGGGAGACCGTTCCTTTGTCGTTTGGACTGACCAAAGGAACCTTGAGTACATCCGTTCTGCCAAACGACTGAATGCGCGTCATGCTCGTTGGGCGTTGTTTTTCGCTCGTTTCGAGTTCGTTATTTCTTATTGCCCGGGTACTAAGAACACCAAGCCTCATGCTTTATCCCGTCTCTTTAGTTCTGCTGTGGCTTCTACCGATCCCGAGGGGATCCTTCCTGTTGGGCGTGTTGTCGGGTTGACTGTCTGGGGAACTGAGAGACAGGTTAAGCAAGCACTCACGCACACTGCGTCGCCGCGCGCTTGCCCTAGTAACCTTCTTTTCGTTCCTGTTTCTACTCGTCTGGCTGTTCTTCAGTGGGCTCACTCTGCCAAGTTAGCTGGCCATCCCGGCGTTCGGGGTACGCTTGCTTCTATTCGCCAGCGGTTTTGGTGGCCTACTCAGGAGCGTGACACGCGCCGTTTCGTGGCTGCGTGTTCAGAATGCGCGCAGAAGTCTGGTAATTTTTTTTCTGCTTCTGCTCCTGGTCTTGCTGGGTCTCAGTCTGTTCCCTGCCATCGCATCTCTCCTGTTCTTGTTCCTGCCCTTGCTGTGTCTCAGTCTGTCCCTAGTTGTTACTCTCCTGGCCTGTTTGGTCCTGTTTGCTCTAAAGCTTTCAGTTCTCTACCCGTGTCTCATTTTTTTTTTAGAGTAGTACCCTAGTTTCCCTTTTTATCGGTTTTTTTTCGTTACGGTCCTGAGGAGAGGAGTTGGGTTCTTTCTCGGGACGTGCTGGACCGTTTGTGATCTATGATTTCCTCCGTTGCCGCCAGTGTTCCTCCTCGAGAGCGCCAGGAGGCGCTCGGTGAGTGGGGGGGGGTACTGTCATGTTTTGTCTTATTTTGTCTTGTCATTTTGCTTTTCCCTCTGTTCGTTTTCCCCCTGCTGGTCTTTTTAGGTTCGTTCCCCTCTTTCTCTCTTCCTCCCTCTCTCTCTTCTCTCTATCGCTCCGTTCCTGCTCCCAGCTGTTCCTATTCCCCTAATCAATCATTTAGTCTTCCCACACCTGTTCCATATCTTTTTCCCTGATTAGAGTCCCTATTTCTCCCCTTGTTTTCCGTTCCTGCCCTGTCGGATCCTTGTCTATTGTTCACCGTGCTGTGTCTATGTATCGCCCTGTCGTGTCGTGTTTCCCTCAGATGCTGCGTGGTGAGCAGGTGTCTGAGTCTGCTACGTTCAAGTGCCTTCCCGAGGCAACCTGCAGTTCTTGATCAAGTCTCCAGTCTGTTCTCGTCATTACGAGTAGAATTATGCCTTTTGATTGTAAAGTTACTTTACTGGATTAAAAACTCTGTTTTCGCCAAGTCGCTTTTGGGTCCTCATTCACCTGCATAACACAGAGAACAATAACTTCGCAAACTTTCCCCTGCTGGACGACTGTGTAAGTAAGATCGAAGATGTATCTGGAATCGGAGACATTTCTGTACCCGCTGAACTGAAGCAAGCAATTGCCACGCACTTAGATGAGCTTGCAAAGTCTCTCGACGGATACTTCCCTACAAGAGAGTCATATCCAGCATGGGTGAGACAGCCGTTCACGTTTAGTGTTGAGACAACAGATGTCAATGATGAATACCTCGATGAAATCATTGAAATTCAGCAGAGCCAGGTTCAACAGCAACTCTTCAGAACAACAACGCTTTCAACGTTTTGGTGTCAATAAATGGTAACGTACCCTGTTATTGCTAAGAAAGCTCTGGAGATTTTCATACCGTTTGTTACAACATATCTTTGTGAGCAATCCTTTTTGAGGATGCTGGACATAAAAAAGAAGAAAATGAACAGACTTTGTTGCGAAAATGACATTAGAGTGGCACTTGCCAAGGTGAAGCGGCGCATTTCTGAACTGGTCTCTGACAGGCAACAGCAGAAGTCACACTGATTTGCAGTAAATATTCATTATTATGTTTTTGTTTTTGTGTGAAAATGATAATCTGTGTGAAAATGTTTTGATGATTTTGTTCTTTGAACACAGTGATGTTGATGCATGGTTCATTTTGTGCACCAGTCAAATATATACCTATGTGTTGAATTTGATTTTTTTTTCAATTAAGAAGGGTTCGGTGAATGCGCATATGAAACTGTTGGTGTTCAGTACCTCCAACAAGGTTAAGAACCACTGGTCTAGAGGGAATGGTAACGAGACCCGTAACATAACTCATGCAATTTATAATAGCGACAAAGTAAAAGTGAGAACGAAATAACCACGACAACTGAAATCTACCGGCAAACTCGGGGTTTATTAGTAAACACGTGGTAATGTGGGGGGGGGGGGCTGAGCTGGACCCAAGGAAAGAAACAAATATCCCAAAATCCCCTAAGCTAGACTAGCCTATTTCAACCACAGCTAACTAACTTACCAAAAATACAGTGGGTGGTCTGCCCAGTTCTAACTAGGGTATTTAACTAAGTTTACCTACGGGTAGTGTATGCCCATGGGTGACTTGTCTTAGTACCCCCTTTTCCCACCAGCAAACAAACACAAACACCATAACCCCAAAAAATACTCACAGGTGAGGACAAAGTGATATGGAGGTGCTCAAACAAAAGAGAGCTCAATACATAAAGAGAGATAGAGACAGTAGGAGAGCGTGAAACATAGAGATCTACATTTTTCCGGATATTTTGTAGGCATTTCTGAACATGGCGCAATGTAAACTGAGGTTTTTGTATATAAATATGAACTTTATCGAACAAAACATATATGTATTGTGTAACATGAAGTCATATGAGTGTCATCTGATGAAGATCATCAAAGGTTAGTGATTCATTTTATCTCTTTCTGCTTTTTGGGACTCCTGTCTTACTGTGTTTGTCTGGGATTTTGCGGTGACCTAACATAATAGTTTGTGGTGCTTTCACTGAAAAGCCTATTTGAAATTGGACCCTTTGGTGGGATTAATAACAAGATTACCTTTAAAATGGTATGAGATACATGTATGTTGGAAGAATTTTAACTATGAGATTTCTGTTTCTGAATTTGGCGCCCTGCACTTTCACTGGCTGTTGTCATATCGGTCCCGTTACCAGGATTACAGCCATAAGAAGTTAAGTACTGCAGCTCATCTCCTCCTCATGGACTGCACCAGATTTGGCAGTTTTTGGTATGAGATGTTACCCCACTCTTCCACCAAGGCACCTGCAAGTTCCCTGACATTTTTGGGGGGAATGGCCCTAGCCCTCACTCTCCGATCCAACAGGTCCCAGACATGCTCAATGGGTTAGAGATCCGGGCTCTTTGGCAGAAGACAGACATTCCTGTCTTGAGGGAAATTATGCACAGAACGAGTCGTATGTGTCATGCCCTGACCTTAGAGAGCCTTTTTATTTCTCTATTTGGTTAGGTCAGGGTGTGGTTTGGGGTTGGCATTCTAGTTCGTATATTTCTTTGTTGGCCGGATATGGTTCCCAATCAGAGGCAGCTGACTATCGTTTTTTCTGATTGGGGATCATACTTAGACAGCCCTTTTCGCACCTATAGTTGTGGGATCTTGTTTTCTGTTTAGGTTCTTAGCCTTACAGAACTGTTTTGGTGTCATCAATAAAAAGACGATGTACGCCTACCATGCTGCGCCTTGGTCCACTCCTTCTACAAATGAGAGCCGTAACAGAGATCTCACCACCAACGGACCAAGCAGCGTGCCCCGGAGTGGAGGACATCAGGGACATGGGAGGAGATAATGGCAGGGCATGAGAGCCTGCCAAGGAAACATGCGGAAGGGGCGAGTGAGGAACGGCGGCGATACCTGGAGTCACGGCAAGGATGGAAGCAAGAGAGGCCAGGACGCGTTGTGGCAGCTCCACGTACCAGGCTGCCAGTACGTCTCCTCAGTCCGGCGAGACCTGTTCCGGCTCCACCAACGAAGCCTCCAGTGATGATCCATGGCACGAAGCCTCCAGTGATGATCCATTGCCCGGAGACTGTAGTGATGATCCATGGCACGAAGCCTCCAGTGATAATCCATGACCCGCAGCCTCCAGTGACGGTTCCCCGTCCGGAGCATGCAGCGACGGTCCCCAGTCCGTAGCCTGCAGTGACAGTCCCCAGTCCAGAGCCTGCAGCGACGGTCCCCAGTCCGGAGCCTGCAGCGACGGTCCCCAGTCCGGAGCCTGCAGCGACGGTCCTCAGTCCGGAGCCTCCATTGACGGTCCCCAGTCCGGAGCCTCCAGCGAAGGTCCCCAGTCCGGAGCCTCCAGCGACGGTCCCCATCCGGAGCCTGCAGCGACGGTCCCCAGTCCGGAGCCTGCAGCGACGGTCCTCAGTCCGGAGCCTCCAGCTACGGTCCCCAGTCCGGAGCCTCCAGCTACGGTCCCCAGTCCGAAGCCTCCAGCAACGGTCCCCAGTCCGGAGCCTCCAGCGACGTTCCCCAGTCTGGAGTTTCCAGCGACGAGTTGCAGTCCAGAGCCTCCAGCGGTGGTTCCCAGTCCAGAGCTTAGCCTTTTGTTAACAGCACTGTCATCTCAGATTTTCAAAAATATGCTTCTCTACTATAGCAAACTAGCATTTAGCATTTAGCGTTAGCATTTAGCATTACCATTTAGCATTAGCATTAGCAGGCCACATTTTCACAAAAAACAGCAAAAACATTCAATAAATAATTTACCTTTGAAGAACTTCGGATGTTTTCAATGAGGAGACTCTCGGTTAGATAGCAAATGTTCAGTTTTTCCTGAAATATTTTTTATGCAGGAGAAATCGGTCCGTTTGGTGCATCACATTTGGCTACCAAAAAAAAACGAAAATTCAGTTATCCAAACGCCGAACTTTTTTCCAAATTAACTCCATAATATCTACTGAAACATGGTAAACGTTGTTTAGAATCAATCCTCAAGGTGTTTTTCACATATCTCTTCGATGATATATCGGTCCTGGAAGTCTCCTCTCTCCTCTCAATCACATGGAATAATGGTTGCAGCTGGAGATTGCGCACCAATTTCGACGCGGGACACTGGGCGGACACCTGGTAAATGTAGTCTCTTATGGCCAATCTTCCAATGATATGCCTACAAATACGCCACAATGCTGCAGACATCTTGGATGAACGGCAGAGCGCATAAGCTCGTTCCCAGCATATTCAAATCAAATCAAATTGTATTTGTCACATACACATGGTTAGCAGATGTTAATGCGAGTGTAGCGAAATGCTTGTGCTTCGAGTTCCGACAATGCAGTGATAACCAACAAGTAATCCAACTAACAATTCCAAAACTACTGTCTTATACACAGTGTAAGGGGATAAAGAATATGTACATAAGGATATATGAATGAGTGATGGTACAGAGGAGCATACGGGAGATGGTATCGAGTACAGTATATACATATGAGATGAGTATGTAGACAAAGTAAACAAAGTGGCATAGTTATAAAGTGGCTAGTGATACATGTATTACATAAGGATGCAGTCGATCATGTAGAGTACAGTATATACGTATGCATATGAGATGAGTAATGTAGGGTAAGTAACATTATATAAGGTAGCATTGTTTAAAGTGGCTAGTGATATATTTACATAATTTCCCATCAATTGCCATTATTAAAGTGGCTGGAGTTGGGTCAGTGTCAATGACAGTGTGTTGGAAGCAGCCACTCAATGTTAGTGGTGGCTGTTTAACAGTCTGATGGCCTTGAGATAGAAGCTGTTTTTCAGTCTCTCGGTCCCAGCTTTGATGCACCTGTACTGACCTCGCCTTCTGGATGATAGCGGGGTGAACAGGCAGTGGTTCGGGTGGTTGATGTCCTTGATGATCTTTATGGCCTTCCTGTAACATCGGGTGGTATAGGTGTCCTGGAGGGCAGGTAGTTTGCCCCCGGTGATGCGTTGTGCAGACCTCACTACCCTCTGGAGAGCCTTACGGTTGAGGGCGGAGCAGTTGCCGTACCAGGCGGTCATACAGCCCGCCAGGATGCTCTCGATTGTGCATCTGTAGAAGTTTGTGAGTGCTTTTGGTGACAAGCCTAATTTCTTCAGCCTCCTGAGGTTGAAGAGGCGCTGCTGCGCCTTCTTCACGATGCTGTCAGTGTGAGTGGACCAATTCAGTTTGTCTGTGATGTGTATGCCGAGGAACTTAAAACTTGCTACCCTCTCCACTACTGTTCCATCGATGTGGATAGGGGGTGTTCCCTCTGCTGTTTCCTGAAGTCCACAATCATCTCCTTAGTTTTGTTGACGTTGAGTGTGAGGTTATTTTCCTGACACCACACTCCGAGGGCCCTCACCTCCTCCCTGTAGGCCGTCTCGTCGTTGTTGGTAATCAAGCCTACCACTGTGGTGTCGTCCGCAAACTTGATGATTGAGTTGGAGGCGTGCGTGGCCACGCAGTCGTGGGTGAACAGGGAGTACAGGAGACGGCTCAGAACACACCCTTGTGGGGCCCCCGTGTTGAGGATCAGCGGGGAGGAGATGTTGTTGCCTACCCTCACAACCTGGGGGCGGCCCGTCAGGAAGTCCAGTACCCAGTTGCACAGGGCGGGGTCGAGACCCAGGGTCTTGAGCTTGATGACGAGCTTGGAGGGTACTATGGTGTTGAATGCCGAGCTGTAGTCGATGAACAGCATTCTCACATAGGTATTCCTCTTGTCCAGGTGGGTTAGGGCAGTGTGCAGTGTGGTTGAGATTGCATCGTCTGTGGATCTATTTGGGCGGTAAGCAAATTGGAGTGGGTCTAGGGTGTCAGGTAGGGTGGAGGTGATATGGTCCTTGACTAGTCTCTCAAAGCACTTCATGATGACGGAAGTGAGTGCTACGGGGCGGTAGTCGTTTAGCTCAGTTACCTTAGCTTTCTTGGGAACAGGAACAATGGTGGCCCTCTTGAAGCATGTGGGAACAGCAGACTGGTATAGGGATTGATTGAATATGTCCGTAAACACACCGGCCAGCTGGTCTGCGCATGCTCTGAGGGCGCGGCTGGGGATGCCGTCTGGGCCTGCAGCCTTGCGAGGGTTAACACGTTTAAATGTCTTACTCACCTCGGCTGCAGTGAAGGAGAGACCGCATGTTTTCGTTGCAGGCCGTGTCAGTGGCACTGTATTGTCCTCAAAGCGGGCAAAAAAGTTATTTAGTCTGCCTGGGAGCAAGACATCCTGGTCCGTGACTGGGCTGGGTTTCTTCTTGTAGTCCGTGATTGACTGTAGACCCTGCCACATGCCTCTTGTGTCTGAGCCGTTGAATTGAGATTCCACTTTGTCTCTGTACTGACGCTTAGCTTGTTTAATAGCCTTGCGGAGGGAATAGCTGCACTGTTTGTATTCGGTCATGTTGCCAGACACCTTGCCCTGATTAAAAGCAGTGGTTCGCGCTTTCAGTTTCACTCGAATGCTGCCATCAATCCACGGTTTCTGGTTAGGGAATGTTTTATCATTGCTATGGGAACGACATCTTCGACGCACGTTCTAATGAACTCGCACACCGAATCAGCATATTCGTCAATATTTTTATCTGACGCAATACGAAACATGTCCCAGTCCACGTGATGGAAGCAGTCTTGGAGTGTGGAGTCAGCTTGGTCTGACCAGCGTTGGACAGACCTCAGCGTGGGAGCCTCTTGTTTTAGTTTCTGCCTGTAGGCAGGGATCAGCAAAATGGAGTCGTGGTCAGCTTTTCCGAAAGGGGGGCGGGGCAAGGCCTTATATGCGTCGCGGAAGTTAGAGTAACAATGATCCAAGGTTTTACCACCCCTGGTTGCGCAATCGATATGCTGATAAAATTTAGGGAGTCTTGTTTTCAGATTAGCTTTGTTAAAATCCCCAGCTACAATGAATGCAGCCTCCGGATAAATGGTTTCCAGTTTGCAAAGAGTTAAATAAAGTTTGTTCAGAGCCATCGATGTTTCTGCTTGGGGGGGATATATACGGCTGTGATTATAATCGAAGAGAATTCTCTTGGAAGATAATGCGGTCTACATTTGATTGTGAGGAATTCTAAATCAGGTGAACAGAAGGATTTGAGTTCCTGTATGTTTCCTTCATCACACCATGTCTCGTTAGTCATGAGGCATACGTCCCCGCCACTCTTCTTACCAGAAAGATGTTTGTTTCTGTCGGCGCGATGCGTGGCGAAACCCGTTGGCTGCACCGCATCGGATAGCGTCTTCCCAGTGAGCCATGTTTCCGTGAAGCAGAGAACGTTGCAGTCTCTGATGTCCCTCTGGAATGCCACCCTTGCTCGGATTTCGTCAACCTTGTTGTCAAGAGACTGGACATTGGCAAGAAGAATGCTGCGGAGTGGTGCGCGATGTGCCCGGAGTCATTTTCTTGGGTCGCTGCATGCGATCCATTCCGTTGTCCTGTTTGTAAGGCAGAACACAGGATTCTTGGTCGTACTGATGGTGAGTTGACGCTGATCTTATATTCAGTAGTTCTTCTCGACTGTATGTAATGAAACCTAAGATGACCTGGGGTACTAATGTAAGAAATAACACGTAAAAAAAACAAAAAACTGCATAGTTTCCTAGGAACGCGAAGCGAGGCGGCCATCTCTGTCGGCGCCGGAAGTAGGGCACAGCCATATAAGGATAAGGAGATGTTAGTAAACACAACGTCAAAAATCCTGTTCATTTCCTGTTAGAAGTTGCATCTTGGTTTCGCCTGTAGCATTAGTTCTGGGGCACTCACAGATAATATATTTGCAGTTTTGGAGACGTCAGAGTTTTGTCTTTCCAAGGCTGTCAATTCCATGCATAGTCGAGCATCTTTTCGTGACAAAATATTGCTCTTAAAACGGGCACGTCTTTTTATCCAATAATGACATAGCGCACCCATAGATTGAAGAGGTTAAAGAGCCAGACTATGCCACGTCCAGAGGCTACAGGGCATAGGTGCAGTGTGGTGGAAGAAAAATAAGTCTTCCCTTAGTGCTGCTGCCATCACCTCCGGGGTCCACATGTATCTTGTGCCCATCGAAGAGAAGAAGGAGAGGCTGCTCTTTCACTGTATGCTTGTTGAAGTACTCAGACCACTTCCTGAACAGGTCCCCGTCAATGTAGCCACTGTTTGACCGTCCATACAAGGCTTGGGAGGGGCCTCCCAATGTGTTGTGGCAGCAGGGGAATCACTTGGGGTAGATGATAAACGGGGGGTATGTCATCTCTCTCTCTGTCTCGTCCTCTCTCTCTGTGATGTGTTCCTTGGTCCACAGAGCCTGCTGGAACACGTGTTTCGCACCCCGGGGGGCCAGCACTTTGTGCCTGCTCTGACTGCTACTAAACCCAGTCTCGTCCCACTTATAGATTTGTCTGGGTTTCTCCTCCAAGTGCTTCTCATAAGAAGTGAAGAAAGTGTCCATGGTTGGACGTGTGGCACACTCAGCTCTCACCCTGTTCAGGGTGTCCAGCCTCCTCATGCTCAGATTCTTGTGCCTCCTCCTGAACATTTCCCACCACCTCTTCCCCAGCAGTGGGATTGTCTTCCCTGGGTGCTGAAACCTGGAATAGAATAGAATGAAAATTCTCCATCCTGGATGAAAATGTTTATTTTGGCATCACAATATACATCCACATTTACATCACACACATTGAGAACAGTCAGTCCAGCATTCTACATACAATAACACATAGAACATCAGATACCTGCATATTTCATCAGCCTCTGTCTGGTGAAGGGGAACCCATGGCTGGCACAGTAGATTCAATACTGCTCCAGAGAATGTTCATCCCCGGTGCAAGCAATGTGGGTGGTCCAATGTGGGTGGTCCCCTCTGACCACCATGGGTGACCCTACCGGGGGTCTGCCGAGCTACACCCTGAACCTTGGTAGATAAGAAAATTAAACTGTTACTAGCAGATAAAATGAACATACACGTGGTCATCTCCTAAAATCAAAAGATGTCTAAACTTGGCAGCCTGACAGATAGTCATCCCTGCATGGAACATGTCCACCTGACTCCACTGCTTCCTCTTGTCGTCCTCCATGCTGTGTTGGGAACGTAGCTAAATAACGTGGCAGCCTGACAGATAGTCATCCCTGCATGGAACATGTCCACCTGACTCCACTGCTTCCTCTTGTAGTCCTCCATGCTGTGTTGGGAACGTAGCTAAATAACTTGGCAGCCTGACAGATAGTCATCCCTGCATGGAACATGTCCACCTGACTCCACTGCTTCCTCTTGTCGTCCTCCATGCTGTGTTGGGAACGTAGCTAAATAACTTGGCAGCCTGACAGATAGTCATCCCTGCATGGAACATGTCCACCTGACTCCACTGCTTCCTCTTGTCGTCCTCCATGCTGTGTTGGGAACGTAGCTAAATAAATTGCCATAATATACACATTCTAGAAATATAACTCCATCTGAATATGTATAAACATTTACAATACATAGCTAAGGCATTGAAAGGTGACAGAGAAATGTTTCACAATACCTGAAAGTGTACCCACCTTTGTTGTTATCTGTAATAAAAATGATTTAAATATTGATACATATATTGTAACATTTGACTAAATACTGCCTCTATGTAGTTGTTGTAAGATTAAACGCAGCCTACAGTGACAGGTGTCAAAAAGTTAATTGTTCAAAGTAGAAATGACCCCGTCAGACGACTCCAATTTTGATACGGCAAAGCTTGACAACGTTCAGCTGTTTTTGTGAAATGTATTATCTTACACTTAAACTCATTTATTTTTTGGTTACTAAGCAGTTTATCAACATTTAGTGACCAATCTAGCAATATTAGCAAGGCTGTTAGCTATATTTCAGAGATAAAAAGTTGGATATTAAATGATGTGTGGTCTGTTTCGCAGTAAAATTTTACAACATACAGAGTCTCCCTTAAAAAAAAAATATATATATATATAATGTGTGTGTATATATATATATATACACACACATTACTTTTTTGAAAACTCTCATAACCTAACTCAACTTGAATACATTTTAATGAAAATCAGTGGTCAGGCAGCTAGAAGGGTGTATTTAATCGCAAAACTTACCGTTATCTTCTTCGAGTCCATTTAAGTTTTGAGCTCGAGCTGTCTGATATTGGGGGGAAATTAGCGACAGTACAGTACTACTACTACTGCTATTATGCCATTACTATTATACTACTACTATCATGATATTTTCAGTATGTGTACTTTTACTTTCTACTTAGTTTTCCAGCAGTGGTGGAAAAAGTACCCAATTGTCAAAGTAAAGATACCTTCATAGAAAATGACTGAAGAAATATTGAATGTCACCCAGTAAAATACTACTTGAGTAACAGTCTAAAAGTATTTGATTTTAAATATACTTAAGTATCAAAAGTAAAAGTCAAAATAATTTGAAAAGTAAACCGAACAGCATAATTTTCTTGTTTTTTAAAAATTTACGGATAGCCATGGGCGTGCTCCAACACCCAGACATAATTTACAAACAAAGCATGTGTTTAGTGAGTCTGCCAAATCAAAGGCAGTAGGGATGACCAGGGATGTCCTCTTGATAAGTGTGTGAATCAGACCAATTTCTTGTCCTGCTAAGCATTCAAAATGTAGCGAGTACTTTTGGGTGTCAGGGAAAATGTATGGAGTAAAAAGTATATAATTATCTTCAGGAATATCGTGAAGTAAAAGTACTATTATACTACTACTGTTATAATAATACTATTATACTACCACTATTATACTACCACTACTACTACTACTATCATACCACTCCTATTATGTATGTCTCTGCCGTGGAGATCAAATAATGGCCAATCTTTTTATTCCAAATTTATATTATAGATATTCATTCACGAATTTAAGAAGAATGTCTGGATTGGTTCTTTTTTAAAAGACGGAAGCTGGCAGTGGGTTGGCAACACACCATTTACAACTACGTGAGTGATTGACAGTTCTGAATTTCTTTTACTGTCTGTTTCTCTGTTGTTGCAATGATCATTTTTACAGTCTGATAACCTAATCTCCAGCCAGCTCTCTCTCTCTCTCTCTCTCTCTCTCTCTCTCTCTCTCTCTCTCTCTCTCTCTCTCTCTCTCTCTCTCTCTCTCTCTAATGGTAGCAAATAAGCCTGGTGACGAGGTTAACGGACTGATTCTCCATGATGTTTTAGACGATTATCAACACTGATTCACTGTGTGGTTTATAGGTATTGGATGGAAGGGGAACCTAATAACTTCAATGACAAGGCAGCTTGTGTTGAGATCTCACAGACAGCAACAGACCCATTGAAGAGTTGGAGGGATGGACCATGTGTTGAACAACACTGGGTCTGTGAGAAACCAATCACACCATAATTATTGGTTATCCCTTTGAAGCTTAAGATGCTTTTCTCTCTCTCTCTCTCTCTCTCTCTCTCTCTCTCTCTCTCTCTCTCTCTCTCTCTCTCTCTCTCTCTCTCTCTTGTTGTTTACTGGTAAGTGATGATGTCTAGTAGTTAATATGTTGATAACCACGCTGAATGGTTATGTCATGTTTTGTCATTTATTATCATGTCTTGTCCCTGTGCTCCCCATTCTATTCGTTTCCCTCTGCTGGTCTTATTAGGTTCTTTCCCTCTTTCTATCCCTCTCTCTCCCCCTCCCTCTCTCACTCTCTCGCTCTCTCTTCTCTCTATCGTTCCGTTCCTGCTCCCAGCTGTTCCTATTCCCCTAATCATCATTTAGCCTTCCCACACCTGTTCCCGATCCTTTTCCCTGATTAGAGTCCCTATTTCTCTCCTTGTTATTCGTTTCTGCCCTGTCGGTTCCTTGTCTAGAATTCACCGTGCTGTGTTTGTGTATCGCCCTGTCGTGTCGTGTTTTCCTCAGATGCTGCGTGGTGAGCAGGTGTCTGAGTCTGTTTGGTTCAAGTGCCTTCCCGAGGCAACCTGCTGTTCACCTGCTGTTCAAGATCGAGTCTCCAGTTTGTCCTCGTCATTTCGAGTGAAAGTTGTGTTTTTTGATTGTATTTACTTTACTGGATTAAAGACTCTGTTTTCGCCAAGTCGCTTTTGGGTCCTCTTTCACCTGCATGACAGAAGGAACCGACCAAGGAATGGACCCAGCGACTTCAGACGCTCGTTACACTGCCGTCGAGATCCAAGGAGCCATGCTCGGCAGACACGAGCAGGAATTGTCTGCTGCTCGCCATGCCGTGGAGAACCTGGCCGCTCAGGTTTCCGACCTCTCTGGACAGTTCCAGAGTCTACGTCTCGTGCCACCTGTTACTTCCTGGCCTGCCGAGCCTCCAGAACCTAGGGTTAATAACCCACCTTGCTACTCCGGGCAGCCCACTGAGTGCCGCTCCTTTCTCACGCAGTGTGAGATTGTGTTCTCTCTCCAACCCAACACATACTCTAGAGAGAGCTCGGGTTGCTTACGTCATTTCACTCCTTACTGGCCGGGCTCGAGAATGGGGCACAGCTATCTGGGAGGCAAGGGCTGATTGCTCTAACAAGTTCCAGAACTTTAAAGAGGAGATGATTCGGGTTTTTGACCGTTCAGTTTTTGGTAGGGAGGCTTCTAGGGCCCTGGCTTCCTTATGCCAAGGTGAACGGTCCATAACGGATTATTCTATTGAGTTTCGCACTCTTGCTGCCTCTAGTGAGTGGAACGAGCCGGCGCTGCTCGCTCGTTTTCTGGAGGGACTCACGCAGTGGTTAAGGATGAGATTCTCTCCCGGGAGGTTCCTTCAGATGTGGACTCTTTGATTGCTCTCGCCATCCGCATAGAACGACGGGTAGATCTTCGTCACCGGGCTCGTGGAAGAGAGCTCGCATCAACGGTGTTTCCCAGCTCCGCATCGCAACCATCTCCCTACTCTGGCTCAGAGACTGAGCCCATGCAGCTGGGAGGGATTCGCATCTCGACTAAGGAGAGGGAACGGAGGATCACCAACCGCCTGTGCCTCTATTGCGGAGTTGCTGGACATTTTGTTAATTCATGTCCAGTAAAAGCCAGAGCTCATCTGTAAGCGGAGGGCTACAGGTGAGCGCAACTACTCAAGTCTCTCCATCAAAGTCCTGTACTACTTTGTCGGTCCATCTACGCTGGACCGGTTCGGGTGCTACATGTAGTGCCTTGATAGACTCTGGGGCTGAGGGTTGTTTCATGGACGAAGCATGGGTTCGGAAACATGACATTCCTTTCAGAGAGTTAGAGAAGCCTACGCCCATGTTCGCCTTAGATGGTAGTCATCTTCCCAGTATCAGATTTGAGACACTACCTTTAACCCTCACAGTATCTGGTAACCACAGTGAGACTATTTCTTTTTGATTTTCCGTTCACCGTTTACACCTGTTGTTTTGGGTCATCCCTGGCTAGTATGTCATAATCCTTCTATTAATTGGTCTAGTAATTCTATCCTATCCTGGAACGTTTCTTGTCATGTGAAGTGTTTAATGTCTGCCATCCCTCCCGTTTCTTCTGTCCCTACTTCTCAGGAGGAACCTGGCGATTTGACAGGAGTGCCGGAGGAATATCATGATCTGCGCACGGTCTTCAGTCGGTCCCGAGCCAACTCCCTTCCTCCTCACCGGTCGTATGATTGTAGTATTGATCTCCTTCCGGGGACCACTCCTCCTCGGGGTAGACTATACTCTCTGTCGGCTCCCGAACGTAAGGCTCTCGAGGATTATTTGTCTGTGTCTCTTGACGCCGGTACCATAGTGCCTTCTTCCTCTCCGGCCGGGGCGGGGTTCTTTTTTGTTAAGAAGAAGGACGGTACTCTGCGCCCCTGCGTGGATTATCGAGGGCTGAATGACATAACGGTTAAGAATCGTTATCCGCTTCCCCTTATGTCATCAGCCTTCGAGATTCTGCAGGGAGCCAGGTGCTTTACTAAGTTGGACCTTCGTAACGCTTACCATCTCGTGCGCATCAGAGAGGGGGACGAGTGGAAAACGGCGTTTAACACTCCGTTAGGGCATTTTGAGTACCGGGTTCTGCCGTTCGGTCTCGCCAATGCGCCAGCTGTTTTTCAGGCATTAGTTAATGATGTTCTGAGAGACATGCTGAACATCTTTGTTTTTGTCTATCTTGACGATATCCTGATTTTTTTCTCCGTCACTCGAGATTCATGTTCAGCACGTTCGACGTGTTCTACAGCGCCTTTTAGAGAATTGTCTCTACGTAAAGGCTGAGAAGTGCTCTTTTCATGTCTCCTCCGTTACTTTTCTCGGTTCCGTTATTTCCGCTGAAGGCATTCAGATGGATTCCGCTAAGGTCCAAGCTGTCAGTGATTGGCCCGTTCCAAGGTCACGTGTCGAGTTGCAGCGCTTTTAGGTTTCGCTAATTTCTATCGGCGTTTCATTCGTAATTTCGGTCAAGTTGCTGCCCCTCTCACAGCTCTTACTTCTGTCAAGACGTGTTTTAAGTGGTCCGGTTCCGCCCAGGGAGCTTTTGATCTTCTAAAAGAACGTTTTACGTCCGCTCCTATCCTCGTTACTCCTGACGTCACTAGACAATTCATTGTCGAGGTTGGCCTTCAGAGGTAGGCGTGGGAGCCATTCTATCCCAGCGCTTCCAGTCTGGCGATAAGGTTCATCCTTGCGCTTATTTTTCTCATCGCCTGTCGCCATCTGAGCGCAACTATGATGTGGGTAACCGTGAACTGCTCGCCATCCGCTTAGCCCTAGGCGAATGGCGACAGTGGTTGGAGGGCGACCGTTCCTTTTGTCGTTTGGACAGACCATAAGAACCTTGAGTACATCCGTTCTGCCAAACGACTTAATGCCCGTCAAGCTCGTTGGGCGTTGTTTTTTTCGCTCGTTTCGAGTTTGTGATTTCTTACCGTCCGGGTAGCAAGAACACCAAGCCTGATGCCTTATCCCGTCTGTTTAGTTCTTCTGTGGCTTCTACTGATCCCGAGGGATTCTTCCTTATGGGCGTGTTGTCGGGTTAACAGTCTGGGAATTGAAAGACAGGTTAAGCAAGCACTCACGCACACTGCGTCTCCGCGCTTGTCCTAGTAACCTCCTTTTCGTTCCTGTTTCCACTCGTCTGGCTGTTCTTCAGTGGGCTCACTCTGCCAAGTTAGCTGGTCATCCCGGTGTTCGAGGCACTCTTGCGTCTATTCGCCAGCGCTTTTGGTGGCCGACTCAGGAGCGTGACACGCGCCGTTTCGTGGCTGCTTGTTCGGACTGCGCGCAGACTAAGTCGGGTAACTCTCCTCCTGCCGGTCGTCTCAGACCGCTCCCCATTCCTTCTCGACCATGGTCTCACATCGCCTTAGACTTCATTACCGGTCTGCCTTTGTCTGCGGGAAGACTGTGATTCTTACGGTTGTCGATAGGTTCTCTAAGGCGGCACATTTCATTCCCCTCGCTAAACTTCCTTCCGCTAAGGAGACGGCACAAATCATTATCGAGAATGTATTCAGAATTCATGGCCTCCCGTTAGACGCCGTTTCAGACAGAGGCCCGCAATTCACGTCACAGTTTTGGAGGGAGTTCTGTCGTTTGATTGGTGCGTCCGTCAGTCTCTCTTCCGGGTTTCATCCCCAGTCTAACGGTCAAGCAGAGGGGCCAATCAGACGATTGGTCGCATACTACGCAGCCTTTCTTTCAGAAACCCTGCGTCTTGGGCAGAACAGCTCCCCTGGGCAGAATACGCTCACAATTCGCTTCCTTCGTCTGCTACCGGGTTATCTCCGTTTCAGAGTAGTCTGGGTTACCAGCCTCCTCTGTTCTCATCCCAGCTTGCCGAGTCCAGCGTTCCCTCCGCTCAAGCGTTTGTCCAACGTTGTGAGCGCACCTGGAGGAGGGTGAGGTCTGCACTTTGCCGTTACAGGGCACAGACTGTGAGAGCCGCCAATAAACGCAGGATTAAGAGTCCAAGGTATTGTTGCGGCCAGAGAGTGTGGCTTTCCACTCGCAACCTTCCTCTTACGACAGCTTCTCGTAAGTTGACTCCGCGGTTCATTGGTCCGTTCCGTGTCTCCCAGGTCGTCAATCCTGTCGCTGTGCGACTGCTTCTTCCGCGACATCTTCGTCGCGTCCATCCTGTCTTCCATGTCTCCTGTGTTAAGCCCTTTCTTCGCACCCCCGTTCGTCTTCCCTCCCCCTCCCGTCCTTGTCGAGCGCACCTATTTACAAGGTACATAAGATCATGGACATGCGTTCTCGGGGACGGGGTCACCAATACTTAGTGGATTGGGAGGGTTACGGTCCTGAGGAGAGGAGTTGGGTTCCGTCTCGGGACGTGCTGGACCGTTCACTCATTGATGATTTCCTCCGTTGCCGCCAGGATTCCTCCTCGAGTGCGCCAGGAGGCGCTCGGTGAGTGGGGGTACTGTCATGTTTTGTCATTTATTATCATGTCTTGTCCCTGTGCTCCCCATTCTATTCGTTTCCCTCTGCTGGTCTTATTAGGTTCTTTCCCTCTTTCTATCCCTCTCTCTCCCCCTCCCTCTCTCACTCTCTCGCTCTCTCTTCTCTCTATCGTTCCGTTCCTGCTCCCAGCTGTTCCTATTCCCCTAATCATCATTTAGCCTTCCCACACCTGTTCCCGATCCTTTTCCCTGATTAGAGTCCCTATTTCTCTCCTTGTTATTCGTTTCTGCCCTGTCGGTTCCTTGTCTAGAATTCACCGTGCTGTGTTTGTGTATCGCCCTGTCGTGTCGTGTTTTCCTCAGATGCTGCGTGGTGAGCAGGTGTCTGAGTCTGTTTGGTTCAAGTGCCTTCCCGAGGCAACCTGCTGTTCACCTGCTGTTCAAGATCGAGTCTCCAGTTTGTCCTCGTCATTTCGAGTGAAAGTTGTGTTTTTTTGATTGTATTTACTTTACTGGATTAAAGACTCTGTTTTCGCCAAGTCGCTTTTGGGTCCTCTTTCACCTGCATGACAGGTTAAGTGATGATGTCGAGTAGTTATCATTTTGATGGTCATGATGAATGGTTAAGTGATTATATTTAGTAGTTATCATTTTAATAGTCATGATGAATGGTTAAGTGATGATATTTAGTAGTTATCATGTTGATGGTCATGATGAATGGTTAAGTGATTATATTTAGTAGTTATCATTTTAATAGTCATGATGAATGGTTAAGTGATGATATTTAGTAGTTATCATGTTGATGGTTGTGATGAATGGTTAAGTGATTATATTTAGTAGTTATCATGTTGATGGTCATGATGAATGGTTAAGTGATTATATTTAGTAGTTATCATTTTAATAGTCATGATGAATGGTTAAGTGATTATATTTAGTAGTTATCATTTTAATAGTCATGATGAATGGTTAAGTGATTATATTTAGTAGTTATCATGTTGATGGTCATGATGAATGGTTAAGTGATTATATTTAGTAGTTATCATGTTGATGGTCATGATGAATGGTTAAGTGATTATATTTAGTAGTTATCATTTTAATAGTCATGATGAATGGTTAAGTGATGATATTTAGTAGTTATCATGTTGATGGTTGTGATGAATGGTTAAGTGATTATATTTAGTAGTTATCATGTTGATGGTTGTGATGAATGGTTAAGTGATGATATTTAGTAGTTATCATGTTGATGGTTGTGATGAATGGTTAAGTGATGATGGCTAGTAACTCAGAATAAAAGAAACGCCCCTTTTAAAGGACCCTTTCTTTCAATAACAACCCCTATGGGCACAAACCCACCGTCGCTGGACCAGACAGGACTGGCAAAAAGTGCTCTTCATTGACGAGTCACTTTTTTTCTGACAAGGGGTGATGATCGGATTTGCGTTTAGCGTCGAAGGAATTAGCGTACACCGAGGCCTGTACTCTGGAGCAGGATCGATTTGGAGGTGGAGGTTCTGGGGCGGTATGTCACAGCATCATTGGACTGAGCTTATTGTCATTGCAGGCAATCTCAACGCCGTGCGTTACAGGGAAGACATCCTCCTCCCTCATGTGGTACCTTTCCTGCAGGCTCATCCTGACATGACCCTCCAGCATGACATAGCCAACAGCCATACTGCTCGTTCTGTGCATGATTTCCTGCAACAGGAATGTCAGTGTTCTGCCATGGCCAGCGAAGAGCCCGGATCTCAATCCCATTGAGCATGTTTGGGACCTGTTGGATCGGTGTTAAAGGAATTCTAAATTCCTCTGTATTATTTCCCAATCAGAATTAATTCCCTACTTTTTTAGCCTCGCTACTGTATATAGTCTGTCTTTTTACTGTTGTTTTATTTCTTTACTTACCTATTGTTCACCAAACACCTTTTTTGCACTATTGGTTAGAGCCTGTAAGTAAGCATTTCACTGTAAGGTCTACAACGGTTGTATTTGGCGCACTTGACAAATACACTTTGATTTGATTAAATCTAAACCAATAGTTATTATTCTTGCAATGCCCCACAAAGAATTTAGCTTATGTTAATGTGATGAGGTTGGCTGATGCCCCATGCTCCAAGGCTTCAAAAGTCATCTGAGTAAAATAAACTGTAACAAACAGATTATTACATATTCAAAAACAGAATACAATGTGTCTTCCAAATGAAGGTACCTTACTTCACAAGGAAAACTTTTGAAATGACGTACTTATGGAAATTAATACATAAAATGCTAAATACTACATCTCCTAAATGAAAGGTTGTTCCTTTAAGACTAGAGGTTAAATGTTCTGAAATGTTTGAGGCTCTGTATTTCAGGATGTAAAGTAACTGCAGAAACATACATTGTTATGTTCATAAAGTCCTACGTAACTCGCCACTGTGTATTTCCAACCTGGTCTCAGAGCATTTCGTATTATACGGTATGTAAATCTGAGACACCCATTTAGTATGATATTGTATTGAACTTCGTCTGCTGTTTGAAGAGAGTCAGACCGAAAAGCAGCGTGTAGGTTACTCATGACTTTTAATGAAGCTAATGCAGTACATGAAATAACTGAAAATAAGAAAAAAACAAACGAGTGAAACTAAATACAGCCTATCTGGTGACTAACACAGAGACAGGTACAATCGCCCACGAAATACAACGCACACTCAGGCTGCCTAAATACGGTTCCCAATCCGAGACAACGAGAATCCGCTGACTCCAATTAGGAATCGCCTCAGGCAGCCAAGCCTAACTAGACACACCCCTACTAATACACACTCCTAATTAATACAAACCCCAATACGAAATACAACATATAAACCCATGTCACACCCTGGCCTACCCAAGCATATAACAAAAACACAAGATACAATGACCAAGGCGTGACAGAACCCCCCCTAAGGTGCGGACTCCGGGACGCACCTCAAGAGCATAGGAGGGTCCGGGTGGGCGTCTGTCCATGGTGGCGGTTCTGGCTCGGGACGTGGACCCCACTCCATAAATGTCCTAGTTCCTCCCCTACGCGTCCTAGGATAATCCACCTTCTCCGCCGACCATGGTCTAATAGTCCTCACCCTGATCCCCACATAACTGAGGGGCAGCTCGGGACCGAGGGGCAGCTCGGGACCGAGGGGCAGCTCGGGACCGAGGGGCAGCTCGGGACAGAGGGGCAGCTCGGGACAGAGGGGCAACTCGGGATAGAGGGGCAACTCGGGATAGAGGGGCAACTCGGGATAGAGGGGCAACTCGGGATAGAGGGGCAACTCGGGATAGAGGGGCAACTCAGGACAGAGGGGCAACTCAGGACAGAGGGGCAACTCAGGACAGAGGGGCAGCCCGGGACAGAGGGGCAGCCAGGGACAGAGGGGCAGCCCGGGACAGAGGGGCAGCCCGGGACCGAAGCAGCCCGGTACTGAGGGGAAGCCCGGTACTGAGGGGAAGCCCGATACTGAGGGGAAGCCCAGTACTGAGGGGAAGCCCGGTACTGAGGGGAAGCCCGGTACTGAGAGGAAGCTCGGTACTGAGAGGGAGCCCGGTACTGAGAGGGAGCCCGGTACAGAGAGGGAGCCTAGTACTGAGAGGAAGCTCAGTACTGAGAGGAAGCTCAGGCAGGTAGTAGGCTCCGGTAAATCCTGGCTGGCTGGTGGACCTGGATGATTAAGGTTGTCTGGCCGATCTAGAAGATCTTGGTAGACTGGCACTTCTGGCGGATCCTGGCAGACTGGCACTTCTGGTGGATCCTGGCAGACTGGTGACGCTGGGCCGACAGGAGACTCCGGCAGCACAGGAGAGGAGAAAGGCTCTGGCTGAGCTAAACAGGCTGGAGACTCCGATAGCACAGGAGGGGAGAAAAGCACTGGCTGTGCTGAACAGGCGATGCGCACTGGACGCGCTGGGCCGACTGGGAGCACTGGTGGCGCTGGACAGACAGGAGACTCCGGCAGTGCAGGAGAGGAGAAAAGCTCTGGCTGCGCTAAACAGGCGAGGCGCACTGGAGGCCTGGTGCGTGGTGCTGGAACTGGTGGTACTGGCGCGAGGACACGCACAGGAAGCCTGGTGCGGGGAGCTGCTACCGGAGGACTGGTGTGTAGAGGTGGCTCTGGATAGACCGGACCGTGCAGGCGCACTGGAGCTCTAGAGCACCGAGCCTGCCCAAGCTTACCTGGCTCGATGCCCACTCTAGCCCGGCCAATAGGAAGGGCTGGTATGTGTCGCAGCTGGCTCTGCACCCGCACTGGAAACACCTTGCGCTCCATAGCATAACACGGTGCCTGCCCGGTCTCTCTAGCCCAGCGGTGAGCACAGGGAGTATGCACAGGTTTCGTACCTGGCATAACTATTCTCCCTTTTAGCCCCCCCCAATATTTTTTGGGGGGTGACTTTCCGGTTTCCAACCGCGTCGCCGTGCTGCCTCCTCATACATACGCCTCAACGCTTTAGCTGCCTCTATTTCCTCCTTGGGATGGCGATATTCTCCCGGCTGCTCCCAGGGTCCTTGACCGTCTAATTCCTCCTCCCATGTCCAAATCTCCAAATGATGCATTCTCTCCCATTGCAACTGCTCTTCACGATTAACAGGGAGAGTAGGCTCAGGTCTGTTTCCTGACTCAGCCACTCTCTCTCTGCGCTTTCCCCTGTTACCTTCAGTTTTCGCTCTGTATAGCAATGCTTTCCTTCTCGATTCCATCCGTGTATAGCCCTCTTCGCATTGCTGTAAGGAATCCCAGGCGGGCTCTTGCACTCGCTCTGGGTCGGCTGCCCACCTGTCGATTTCTTCCCATGTCGTATAATCCATATCGTCCTCCTTCAGATCCTGCCAGTTCACACGCTGCTCGGTCTGTGAATCGTGGTGGGTGATTCTGTAATGATATTTGTCTGTTGTTTGAAGTGAGTCAGACCGAAATGCTGCGTGTAGGTTACTCATGACTTTTAATGAAGCTAATGCAGTACATGAAATAACTGAAAATAAGAAAACAACAAACGAGTGAAACTAAATACAGCCTATCTGGTGACTAACACAGAGACAGGTACAATCGCCCACGAAATACAACGCGCACTCAGGCTGCCTAAATACGGTTCCCAAATCCGAGACAACGAGAATCAGCTGACTCCAATTAGGAATCGCCTCAGGCAGCCAAGCCTAACTAGACACACCCCTACTAATACACACTCCTAATTAATACAAACCCCAATACGAAATACAACATATAAACCCATGTCACACCCTGGCCTACCCAAACATATAACAAAAACATAAGATACAATGACCAAGGCGTGACAGATATGTTACTTTTCATATGGTATGTATCAGTTTGTGGATGCCCATCATCCATTGTGTATGGTATGTTAAGTATTACAATGTGTAAATATGTTATGAACTACAATTTGCATGATATGTTACGAATTTGCTAAACATATGATGTGTTCTGAATTCTACTAACATTAGCTAGCTGACTAACATTAGGAAGGTGAGGGGTTAATGGTCACTGGCCACGATATTTCCTGTTAATGTGTGAAGCTGTATCTTTAACTACAAGTCCCCCTCAACAGGAAGAGAGATGTGGTGAGAAAACGCCACTTTAAATACAGCTATTCTTCCGCCATTTACAGATTAAACAACAGAGATGCTTCATCATAGATTATATGAGGCGAATTATATTTTACACTCAAATCAAATTTAGACAGTAATTGATGACTAAGTGACATTTTGTATTAAAGGGTTACTTCAGGATTTTGGCCCTTTATCTACTTCCCCAGAGACAGATGAGTTTATGGGTGACATTTTTATGACTGTATCCAGTATGAAGAAAGTTAGAGGTAGTTTTGTGAGCCAATGCTAACTAAAGGTAGCCTGATGACTGGAGGTGTATGGCAAGCTAGGAGATACCCAGGAAATCAGCTCCTATTGATTTACATTTTGGAAATCTGTTCTCAAGTATACTAGAGAGAAAAACACCAATGTAAGCAAGGATTGAAAATATTAGGTTATCTGACTGTTTTTAACCCTGTAGGTACTGGTATTAACCACGATATCTGACTGTTGTTAACCCTGTAGGTACTGGTATTAACCATGATATCTGACTGTTTTTAACCCTGTAAGTACTGGTATTAACCATGATATCTGACTGTTTTTAACCCTGTAGGTACTGGTATTAACCATGATATCTGACTGTTTTTAAACCTGTAGGTACTGGTATTAACCATGATATCTGACTGTTATTAACCCTGTAGGTACTGGTATTAACCATGATATCTGACTGTTTTTAACCCTGTAGGTACTGGTATTAACCATGATATCTGACTGTTTTTAACCCCGTAGGTACTGGTATTAACCATCATATCTGACTGTTTTAACCCTGTAGGTACTGCTATTAACCATGATAGCTGACTGTTTTTAACCAGAATCTAGGTGGTGAGTCACATATATTTAATATAATATGTAACAGCCTCAAGATAATTCAGAAGTTTCCAGAACTCCTCCTTCCTTTCACCTTTCTGCTGATTTGGACCCTCTGTTTACTCCCAAATATACATCAACATGGTCAGGAGGTCCAGGACTACAAACATGGGACATTATAATGTCCAGACAATAGATGTGACACTACAAACTGTTCCAAGTGGATATTGAGGATGGGTAGTCTTAACCAGTGAGGATGAGATGACAGAAACCATCAAGGCTCTCCTCTACATTTATCTTTTAGTCATTTAGCAGATGCTCTTATCCAGAGAGACGTACAGGACCAATTAGGGTGCCTTGCTCAAGAGCACATCGACAGATTTTTGATGTAGTCGGCTTGCATTTTAAAGAAGCAGCAAACTTTCGCTTACTGGCCCAACGATCTTAACTTCTAGGCTACCTGCCGCCCTCTCTCTTAATGAACCTGATTGTTCAAGGAGATTTTGAGTGACAGCTTGTTGAACAACTTAAAATAACCACATAATTTCCCTCTTTTGAGACCCATGTAGGGGAACAACTGTCAAATATGAGCATCTGATATTGTGCTTATATGTAACTTGACAACAAATATTGACTGTCAAAGATTTTTAAGTAACATCCTTTGATTCTTTGATATCTCTACTACACTCATTGATTGGTGATACAGTCACCTCCTATACAGTGTACGTAATGGTGGTTTGGTACTGTTGAGAATGTTATCACCAGGCCTAAATTGGAGCATGTAAATATCTGTAGGATTTATTTGAATTAGAAAATGTGTGTGCACAAAGTCAAATGTACTAACTTCAAGGTGTATCTGATGATGTGTGAAACATAACTACTGGTCCACAGGAAGCTACAATGTCACGACTCCTTCCGAAGGTGGCTCCCCTTCCTGTTCGGGTGGCGCTCCGCGGTCGTGGTCACCGGCCTACTAGCCGCCACTGACTTTTTCCTCCCCCTCCTTATTTGTTTATTGGTTACACCTGTTACATTTACATTTAGAGTGATTAGTAGGGCTTTATTACCCAGCAGGCCCGCCAGAGAACCACTTTGGTAACCCCACAGCCACCCAGTAACTCAGCTGCTAGCTGCGCCGTCTCATCGGTCACTCCACCTTCTCGGGAGCCCCGCTTACCTCCCTCGGAATGCTTCATTGGAGAGCCGAGCACCTGTCGGGCGTTTCTAGCTCAGTGTGCCCTCGTCTTCGAGTTTCAGCCATCCTCCTTCCCCTCGGATCGCTCCAAGATAGCCTACCTCATCGCGCTGATGTCCGAGAGGGCTCTCACTTGGGCTACTGCTGTATGGGAACAACAGCCGGCCATACGCATTAGTTTGGAGGGGTTCGTGGGAAACGTGAAGAAGGTTTTTGATGCCCCTTTCTGTGGGAGAGAAGCTGGCCGGAAGCTAATCCTGCTTCGGCAGGACTCCCGTAGTGTGGCAGACTATGAGGTGGATTTCTGCAAGTTGGCAGCGTAGAGTGCTTGGAATGAGGAAGCGCTGTTCAATATGTTCCTGCACGTGGTCTCGGAGGAGGTCAAGGACAAGCTTGCTGCTCGGGAGTTACCTACGGATCTCGATTCCCTCATCGTGATGAACATCCGCATCGATGTGCGATTACGGGAATGACGGAGGGAGAGGAAATGTGATTTCGCTCGCACTTCCGAGGGTTCCTGACCTCCCCCGAGAGTCGCCGAAGACGCCTGAGTCACCGCTTCCCGAGACTATGCAACTAGGTAGAGTTGGGCTGTCACCAGCAGAACGGCAATACAGGATCAACACGTAGAGTTATCTGTATTGCGGGACTCTTGGTCACTCTTTTGTGTCCTCTTGTCCTTTAAAAAGACCATGCTCACTGGTAGGAGCGAGTACTCTGGTGGGTCATATGAGAGAACTTTCTGCTTCCCTTGCTCACACCCCTTATCATGCCATTCTGCTGTGGGGAAACCAGCCTAAATCTATCCGGGTCCTTGAATCTGGGGCCGATGAGAGCTTTTTAGACACTACCCTGGCTTCCGAGCTGAACATCCCTACTCAGCCCTTCTTCATTCCCATAGGTGTTAGAGTGCGGGACGGGCGATCAATATGCCGGGTGACAGGGAATCACTGCGAGAAGATTACATTTCTGCTCATCCAGTCTCCTCAGATTCCTGTGGTTTTGGGATTCCCCTGGCTCCGGCAACACAATCCTCTCATCAACTGGTCGATTGGTTCCATCATGTGTTGAAGTCTATTCTGCCATGCCCATAGTCTAAAGTCAGTGCAACCTGCCCCTTCCTGGGGGCTCGGATGGTGCCCCGGACCTCTCCGCCATCCCCATCGATTACCAGGACCTCCGGGAAGTGTTCAGCAAGACCCGGCCACTTCGCTTCCACCACACCGACCCTATGACTACAGGATTGACCTTCTCCCTAGACACACGCCAGCCCGGGGACGTTTGTACTCTCTGTCGGGACTGGAGACCAAGGCTATGGAGACCTACATTGTGACAGGATTTATACGACCAGCGGCCACTACGAGTATCTGATCATGCCTTTTGGCCTCACCAATACCCCTGCTGTGTTACAGGCTCCAGTAAATTATGTTCTCCAAGACATGTTGAACCGGTTCGTCTTCGTCTACATTGATGACATCGTCCTCTCCCGCTCCCCTCAAGAACATGTGCTCCACGTTTGACAGGTTCTTCAACGCTTTCTGGAGTATCAGCTGTCTGTGAAGGCAGAGAAGTGTGAGTTCCATCGCTTCACCATCCCTTTTCTGGGTTACATATTCTCTGCTTGGTGTGTCTAGATGGATCCCGGGAAGGTGAGAGCGATGGTGGATTGGCCTCAGCCTAATTCCAGGGTGCAGCCGCAACGTTTCCTGGGGTTTGCCAACTTTTATTGACGTTTTATCCGAGGTTACAGCATGTGCTGGCTAACAGAGACCACAGGGAGGTAGTGAACAATTTTATAATATACTGTCTATCCACTTTGACAGTAAACAGTTGCTTTGACACTAATATACAACAACATTTGTTATCTAAGAGATTGACATGATGAGAGGACCAATATGCAGCGTGATGTGTTCATGTTGAATGTTTAATTAAAGAAAGAAACACTGAAACTGTCATGCAGGTGAAAGAGGACCCAAAAGCGACTTGGCGAAAACAGAGTCTTTAATCCAGTAAAGTTAATACAAACAAAAAACACAACTTTCACTCGAAATGACGAGGACAAACTGGAGACTCGATCTTGAACAGCAGGTGAACAGCAGGTTGCCTCGGGAAGGCACTTGAACCAGACAGACTCAGACACCTGCTCACCACGCAGCATCTGAGGAAAACACGACACGACGATACACAAACACAGCACGGTGAATTCTAGACAAGGAACCGACAGGACAGGAACGGAACACAAAGGAAGAAATAGGGACTCTAATCAGGGGAAAGGATCGGGAACAGGTGTGGGAAGACTAAATGATTGATTAGGGGAATAGGAACAGCTGGGAGCAGGAACGAACGATAGAGAGAAGAGAGAGCGAGAGAGTGAGAGAGGGAGGGGAGAGAGGGGATAGGAAGAGGGAAAGAACCTAATAAGACCAGCAGAGGGAAACGAATAGAATGGGAAGCACAGGGACAAGACAAGATAATAAATGACAAAACATGACAGTACCCCCACTCACCGAGCGCCTCCTGGCGCACTCGAGGAGGAATCCTGGCGGCAACGGAGGAAATCATCAATGAGTGAACGGTCCAGCACGTCCCGAGACGGAACCCAACTCCTCTCCTCAGGACCGTAACCCTCCCAATCCACTAAGTATTGGTGACCCCGTCCCCGAGAACGCATGTCCATGATCTTATGTACCTTGTAAATAGGTGCGCTCTCGACAAGGACGGGAGGGGGAGGGAAGACGAACGGGGGTGCGAAGAAAGGGCTTGACACAGGAGACATGGAAGACAGGATGGACGCGACGAAGATGTCGCGAAGAAGCAGTCGCACAGCGACAGGATTGACGACCTGGGAGACACGGAACGGACCAATGAACCGCGGAGTCAACTTACGAGAAGCTGTCGTAAGAGGAAGGTTGCGAGTGGAAAGCCACACTCTCTGGCCGCAACAATACCTTGGACTCTTAATCCTGCGTTTATTGGCGGCTCTCACAGTCTGTGCCCTGTAACGGCAAAGTGCAGACCTCACCCTCCTCCAGGTGCGCTCACAACGTTGGACAAACGCTTGAGCGGAGGGAACGCTGGACTCGGCAAGCTGGGATGAGAACAGAGGAGGCTGGTAACCCAGACTACTCTGAAACGGAGATAACCCGGTAGCAGACGAAGGAAGCGAATTGTGAGCGTATTCTGCCCAGGGGAGCTGTTCTGCCCAAGACGCAGGGTTTCTGAAAGAAAGGCTGCGTAGTATGCGACCAATCGTCTGATTGGCCCTCTCTGCTTGACCGTTAGACTGGGGATGAAACCCGAAGAGAGACTGACGGACGCACCAATCAAACGACAGAACTCCCTCCAAAACTGTGACGTGAATTGCGGGCCTCTGTCTGAAACGGCGCTAACGGGAGGCCATGAATTCTGAATACATTCTCGATAATGATTTGTGCCGTCTCCTTAGCGGAAGGAAGTTTAGCGAGGGGAATGAAATGTGCCGCCTTAGAGAACCTATCGACAACCGTAAGAATCACAGTCTTCCCCCGCAGACAAAGGCAGACCGGTAATGAAGTCTAGGGCGATGTGAGACCATGGTCGAGAAGGAATGGGGAGCGGTCTGAGACGACCGGCAGGAGGAGAGTTACCCGACTTAGTCTGCGCGCAGTCCGAACAAGCAGCCACGAAACGGCGCGTGTCACGCTCCTGAGTCGGCCACCAAAAGCGCTGGCGAATAGACGCAAGAGTGCCTCGAACACCGGGATGACCAGCTAACTTGGCAGAGTGAGCCCACTGAAGAACAGCCAGACGAGTGGAAACAGGAACGAAAAGGAGGTTACTAGGACAAGCGTGCGGCGACGCAGTGTGCGTGAGTGCTTGCTTAACCTGTCTTTCAATTCCCCAGACTGTTAACCCGACAACACGCCCATAAGGAAGAATCCTCGGGATCAGTAGAAGCCACAGAAGAACTAAACAGACGGGATAAGGCATCAGGCTTGGTGTTCTTGCTACCCGGACGGTAAGAAATCACAAACTCGAAACGAGCGAAAAACAACGCCCAACGAGCTTGGACGGGCATTAAGTCGTTTGGCAGAACGGATGTACTCAAGGTTCTTATGGTCTGTCCAAACGACAAAAGGAACGGTCGCCCCTCCAACCACTGTCGCCATTCGCCTAGGGCTAAGCGGATGGCGAGCAGTTCACGGTTACCCACATCATAGTTGCGCTCAGATGGCGACAGGCGATGAGAAAATAAGCGCAAGGATGAACCTTATCGTCAGACTGGAAGCGCTGGGATAGAATGGCTCCCACGCCTACCTCTGAAGCGTCAACCTCGACAATGAATTGTCTAGTGACGTCAGGAGTAACGAGGATAGGAGCGGACGTAAAACGTTCTTTTAGAAGATCAAAAGCTCCTGGGCGGAACCGGACCACTTAAAACACGTCTTGACAGAAGTAAGAGCTGTGAGAGGGGCAGCAACTTGACCGAAATTACGAATGAAACGCCGATAGAAATTAGCGAAAACCTAAAAAGCGCTGCAACTCAAACGTGACCTTGAACGGGCCAATCACTGACAGCTTGGACCTTAGCGGAATCCATCTGAATGCCTTCAGCGGAAATAACGGAACCGAGAAAAGTAACGGAGGAGACATGAAAAGAGCACTTCTCAGACTTTACGTAGAGACAATTCTCTAAAAGGCGCTGTAGAACACGTCGAACGTGCTGAACATGAATCTCGAGTGACGGAGAAAATCAGGATATCGTCAAGATAGACAAAAACAAAGATGTTCAGCATGTCTCTCAGAACATCATTAACTAATGCCTGAAAAACAGCTGGCGCATTGGCGAGACCAAACGGCAGAACCCGGTACTCAAAATGCCCTAACGGAGTGTTAAACGCCGTCTTCCACTCGTCCCCCTCTCTGATGCGCACGAGATGGTAAGCGTTACGAAGGTCCAACTTAGTAAAGCACCTGGCTCCCTGCAGAATCTCGAAGGCTGATGACATAAGGGGAAGCGGATAACGATTCTTAACCGTTATGTCATTCAGCCCTCGATAATCCACGCAGGGGCGCAGAGTACCGTCCTTCTTCTTAACAAAAAGAACCCCGCCCCGGCCGGAGAGGAAGAAGGCACTATGGTACCGGCGTCAAGAGACACAGACAAATAATCCTCGAGAGCCTTACGTTCGGGAGCCGACAGAGAGTATAGTCTACCCCGAGGAGGAGTGGTCCCGGGAGGAGATCAATACTACAATCATACGACCGGTGAGGAGGAAGGGAGTTGGCTCGGGACCGACTGAAGACCGTGCGCAGATCATGATATTCCTCCGGCACTCCTGTCAAATCGCCAGGTTCCTCCTGAGAAGTAGGGACAGAAGAAACGGGAGGGATGGCAGACATTAAACACTTCACATGACAAGAAACGTTCCAGGATAGGATAGAATTACTAGACCAATTAATAGAAGGATTATGACATACTAGCCAGGGATGACCCAAAACAACAGGTGTAAACGGTGAACGAAAAATCAAAAAAGAAATAGTCTCACTGTGGTTACCAGATACTGTGAGGGTTAAAGGTAGTGTCTCAAATCTGATACTGGGAAGATGACTACCATCTAAGGCGAACATGGGCGTAGGCTTCTCTAACTCTCTGAAAGGAATGTCATGTTTCCGAACCCATGCTTCGTCCATGAAACAACCCTCAGCCCCAGAGTCTATCAAGGCACTACATGTAGCACCCGAACCGGTCCAGCGTAGATGGACCGACAAAGTAGTACAGGATTTTGATGGAGAGTCTTGAGTAGTTGCGCTCACCTGTAGCCCTCCGCTACAGATGAGCTCTGGCTTTTACTGGACATGAATTAACAAAATGTCCAGCAACTCCGCAATAGAGGCACAGGCGGTTGGTGATCCTCCGTTCCCTCTCCTTAGTCGAGATGCGAATCCCTCCCAGCTGCATGGGCTCAGTCTCTGAGCCAGAGGAGGGAGATGGTTGCGATGCGGAGCAGGGAAACACCGTTGATGCGAGCTCTCTTCCACGAGCCCGGTGACGAAGATCTACCCGTCGTTCTATGCGGATGGCGAGAGCAATCAAAGAGTCCACATCTGAAGGAACCTCCCGGAGAGAATCTCATCCTTAACCACAGCGTGGAGTCCCTCCAGAAAACGAGCGAGCAGCGCCGGCTCGTTCCACTCACTAGAGGCAGCAAGAGTGCGAAACTCAATAGAATAATCCGTTATGGACCGTTCACCTTGGCATAGGGAAGCCAGGGCCCTAGAAGCCTCCCTACCAAAAACTGAACGGTCAAAACCCGAATCATCTCCTCTTTAAAGTTCTGGAACTTGTTAGAGCAATCAGCCCTTGCCTCCCAGATAGCTGTGCCCCATTCTCGAGCCCGGCCAGTAAGGAGTGAAATGACGTAAGCAACCCGAGCTCTCTCTCTAGAGTATGTGTTGGGTTGAGAGAGAACACAATCTCACACTGCGTGAGAAAGGAGCGGCACTCAGTGGGCTGCCCGGAGTAGCAAGGTGGGTTATTAACCCTAGGTTCTGGAGGCTCGGCAGGCCAGGAAGTAACAGGTGGCACGAGACGTAGACTCTGGAACTGTCCAGAGAGGTCGGAAACCTGAGCGGCCAGGTTCTCCACGGCATGGCGAGCAGCAGACAATTCCTGCTCGTGTCTGCCGAGCATGGCTCCTTGGATCTCGACGGCAGTGTAACGAGCGTCTGAAGTCGCTGGGTCCATTCCTTGGTCGGTTCCTTCTGTCATGCAGGTGAAAGAGGACCCAAAAGCGACTTGGCGAAAACAGAGTCTTTAATCCAGTAAAGTTAATACAAACAAAAACACAACTTTCACTCGAAATGACGAGGACAAACTGGAGACTCGATCTTGAACAGCAGGTGAACAGCAGGTTGCCTCGGGAAGGCACTTGAACCAGACAGACTCAGACACCTGCTCACCACGCAGCATCTGAGGAAAACACGACACGACAGGGCGATACACAAACACAGCACGGTGAATTCTAGACAAGGAACCGACAGGACAGGAACGGAACACAAAGGAAGAAATAGGACTCTAATCAGGGAAAGGATCGGGAACAGGTGTGGGAAGACTAAATGATTGATTAGGGGAATAGGAACAGCTGGGAGCAGGAACGGAACGATAGAGAGAAGAGAGAGCGAGAGAGTGAGAGAGGGAGGGGGAGAGAGAGGGATAGGAAGAGGGAAAGAACCTAATAAGACCAGCAGAGGGAAACGAATAGAATGGGAAGCACAGGGACAAGACAAGATAATAAATGACAAAACATGACAGAAACACTATACAAAAACAGTAAACAAAATAAAAACCGTGAATCTAATGTGAGCTGCGCTGAAACAAGCCATCAACATAGACAATCACCCACAAACACACAGTGAAACCCAGGCTACCTAAGTATGATTCTCAATCAGAGACAACTAATGACACCTGCCTCTGATTGAGAACCATACTAGGCCGAAACATAGAAATACCCAAATCATAGAAAAACAAACAGACTGCCCACCCAACTCACACCCTGACCATACTAACTAAATACAAAAACACAGGAAATAAAGGTCAGAACGTGACAATCATGTTGGGTACTGTTATGATGAAAGCTATGTTGTATCATGTTGGGTACTGTTATGATGAAAGCTATGTTGTATCATGTTGGGTACTGTTATGATGAAAGCTATGTTGTATCATGTGTTTGTATTGTTATGATGAAAGCTATGTTGTATCATGTGTTTGTTATGATGATTGGTATTTGTCTCCTGTACATGTTGCTTTACTACAGGTGCTGTTGAAGTCATGGGGAGAGACAACATCCTAACCTTTGCTGTGCTGTGTGTCTTCCATGTTTGGACTCTGGGTGTGGACTCGAAGATGGTAAGACTTGGACTCCAAGATGGTACTTTCAGCATATAGTCTTGCTACTTTTAATCTGAGAACAAGATTGTTACAGTAAAAAATATATAATAATAATATGTATAAAACTGTTTCTCTGTATTCTCCTCCATATTCTCTGAAGGTTCATCTCCATCAGCCTGGTCTCAATTCCAGCATACCCTTAGACATGGTCCCTGACTCTGTTGACGACATGTCAGCCTGGTCTCAATTCCAGCATACCCTTAGACATGGTCCCTGACTCTGTTGACGACATGTCAGCCTGGTCTCAATTCCAGCATACCCTTAGACATGGTCCCTGACTCTGTTGACGACATGTCAGCCTGGTCTCAATTCCAGCATACCCTTAGACATGGTCCCTGACTCTGTTGACGACATGTCAGCCTGGTCTCAATTCCAGCATACCCTTAGACATGGTCCCTGACTCTGTTGACGACATGTCAGCCTGGTCTCAATTCCAGCATACCCTTAGACATGGTCCCTGACTCTGTTGACGACATGTCAGCCTGGTCTCAATTCCAGCATACCCTTAGACATGGTCCCTGACTCTGTTGACGACATGTCAGCCTGGTCTCAATTCCAGCATACCCTTAGACATGGTCCCTGACTCTGTTGACGACATGTCAGCCTGGTCTCAATTCCAGCATACCCTTAGACATGGTCCCTGACTCTGTTGACGACATGTCAGCCTGGTCTCAATTCCAGCATACCCTTAGACATGGTCCCTGACTCTGTTGACGACATGTCAGCCTGGTCTCAATTCCAGCATACCCTTAGACATGGTCCCTGACTCTGTTGACGACATGTCAGCCTGGTCTCAATTCCAGCATACCCTTAGACATGGTCCCTGACTCTGTTGACGACATGTCAGCCTGGTCTCAATTCCAGCATACCCTTAGACATGGTCCCTGACTCTGTTGACGACATGTCAGCCTGGTCTCAATTCCAGCATACCCTTAGACATGGTCCCTGACTCTGTTGACGACATGTCAGCCTGGTCTCAATTCCAGCATACCCTTAGACATGGTCCCTGACTCTGTTGACGACATGTCAGCCTGGTCTCAATTCCAGCATACCCTTAGACATGGTCCCTGACTCTGTTGACGACATGTCAGCCTGGTCTCAATTCCAGCATACCCTTAGACATGGTCCCTGACTCTGTTGACGACATGTCAGCCTGGTCTCAATTCCAGCATACCCTTAGACATGGTCCCTGACTCTGTTGACGACATGTCAGCCTGGTCTCAATTCCAGCATACCCTTAGACATGGTCCCTGACTCTGTTGACGACATGTCAGCCTGGTCTCAATTCCAGCATACCCTTAGACATGGTCCCTGACTCTGTTGACGACATGTCAGCCTGGTCTCAATTCCAGCATACCCTTAGACATGGTCCCTGACTCTGTTGACGACATGTCAGCCTGGTCCAACCCTTAGACATGGTCCCTGACTCTGTCCTGGTCTCAATTCCAGCATACCCTTAGACATGGTCCCTGACTCTGTTGACGACATGTCAGCCTGGTCTCAATTCCAGCATACCCTTAGACATGGTCCCTGACTCTGTTGACGACATGTCAGCCTGGTCTCAATTCCAGCATACCCTTAGACATGGTCCCTGACTCTGTTGACGACATGTCAGCCTGGTCTCAATTCCAGCATACCCTTAGACATGGTCCCTGACTCTGTTGACGACATGTCAGCCTGGTCTCAATTCCAGCATACCCTTAGACATGGTCCCTGACTCTGTTGACGACATGTCAGCCTGGTCTCAATTCCAGCATACCCTTAGACATGGTCCCTGACTCTGTTGACGACATGTCAGCCTGGTCTCAATTCCAGCATACCCTTAGACATGGTCCCTGACTCTGTTGACGACATGTCAGCCTGGTCTCAATTCCAGCATACCCTTAGACATGGTCCCTGACTCTGTTGACGACATGTCAGCCTGGTCTCAATTCCAGCATACCCTTAGACATGGTCCCTGACTCTGTTGACGACATGTCAGCCTGGTCTCAATTCCAGCATACCCTTAGACATGGTCCCTGACTCTGTTGACGACATGTCAGCCTGGTCTCAATTCCAGCATACCCTTAGACATGGTCCCTGACTCTGTTGACGACATGTCAGCCTGGTCTCAATTCCAGCATACCCTTAGACATGGTCCCTGACTCTGTTGACGACATGTCAGCCTGGTCTCAATTCCAGCATACCCTTAGACATGGTCCCTGACTCTGTTGACGACATGTCAGCCTGGTCTCAATTCCAGCATACCCTTAGACATGGTCCCTGACTCTGTTGACGACATGTCAGCCTGGTCTCAATTCCAGCATACCCTTAGACATGGTCCCTGACTCTGTTGACGACATGTCAGCCTGGTCTCAATTCCAGCATACCCTTAGACATAGTCCCTGACTCTGTTGACGACATGTCAGCCTGGTCTCAATTCCAGCATACCCTTAGACATGGTCCCTGACTCTGTTGACGACATGTCAGCCTGGTCTCAATTCTAGCATACCCTTAGACATGGTCCCTGACTCTGTTGACGACATGTCAGCCTGGTCTCAATTCCAGCATACCCTTAGACATGGTCCCTGACTCTGTTGACGACATGTCAGCCTGGTCTCAATTCCAGCATACCCTTAGACATGGTCCCTGACTCTGTTGACGACATGTCAGCCTGGTCTCAATTCCAGCATACCCTTAGACATGGTCCCTGACTCTGTTGACGACATGTAGAACGGCTGCACTGAACAAATGTGCAACAAGGTGGAGGAGGAATATCTTGTAAATGAAAACAAAGAGCCCTTCAAAAATGCCTGGAATTGGGCCAAAAGTTGTGCAGAAAATGTGAAGGAACGATTCCGAAACGACAATTCTGAGTACAATGATGGCGACAAACTTACAAATAATCATATCAAGGCTATCTGTGCTTACACAACAGGTCATCCTTCAATCCACTCAGAGTTCAACCAAGCAGTCCGGACCAGTAGATATGAGTACACAACCTCCTTCCAGTTCCACTCCCTGCATTTCCTCCTGACTGACGCCATTCGCCTCCTGAAAAAAAAACAATCTTGTCACATCACATACAGAAGAACCAAAATGAAGTTTGTGGGTAAAGTTAACAAAACTATTAGATTTGGCTACTTTGCCTCCAGCTCTCTTAACAAGGACAATTCTGAATTTGGAGACAAAAGTCCTGCTTTGAGATAGAGACGTGTTTTGGCGCTTACCTGAAGTCCTTCCCCAAAATGGGGACAAAAGAGGAGGAGGTGTTGATTCCACCTTATGAAGTGTTCAACGTTACTGAGGTACTCAAGAAAGAAGATGATCCAACACTAATGAAGTCTAGGGCGATGTGAGACCATGGTCGAGAAGGAATGGGGAGCGGTCTGAGACGACCGGCAGGAGGAGAGTTACCCGACTTAGTCTGCGCGCAGTCCGAACAAGCAGCCACGAAACGGCGCGTGTCACGCTCCTGAGTCGGCCACCAAAAGCGCTGGCGAATAGACGCAAGAGTGCCTCGAACACCGGGATGACCAGCTAACTTGGCAGAGTGAGCCCACTGAAGAACAGCCAGACGAGTGGAAACAGGAACGAAAAGGAGGTTACTAGCACAAGCGCGCGACGACGCAGTGTGCGTGAGTGCTTGCTTAACCTGTCTTTCAATTCCCCAGACTGTCAACCCGACAACACGCCCATAAGGAAGAATCCCCTCGGGATCAGTAGAAGCCACAGAAGAACTAAACAGACGGGATAAGGCATCAGGCTTGGTGTTCTTGCTACCCGGACGGTAAGAAATCACAAACTCGAAACGAGCGAAAAACAACGCCCAACGAGCTTGACGGGCATTAAGTCGTTTGGCAGAACGGATGTACTCAAGGTTCTTATGGTCTGTCCAAACGACAAAAGGAACGGTCGCCCCCAACCACTGTCGCCATTCGCCTAGGGCTAAGCGGATGGCGAGCAGTTCACGGTTACCCACATCATAGTTGCGCTCAGATGGCGACAGGCGATGAGAAAATAAGCGCAAGGATGAACCTTATCGTCAGACTGGAAGCGCTGGGATAGAATGGCTCCCACGCCTACCTCTGAAGCGTCAACCTCGACAATGAATTGTCTAGTGACGTCAGGAGTAACGAGGATAGGAGCGGACGTAAAACGTTCTTTTAGAAGATCAAAAGCTCCCTGGGCGGAACCGGACCACTTAAAACACGTCTTGACAGAAGTAAGAGCTGTGAGAGGGGCAGCAACTTGACCGAAATTACGAATGAAACGCCGATAGAAATTAGCGAAACCTAAAAGCGCTGCAACTCGACACGTGACCTTGGAACGGGCCAATCACTGACAGCTTGGACCTTAGCGGAATCCATCTGAATGCCTTCAGCGGAAATAACAGAACCGAGAAAAGTAACGGAGGAGACATGAAAAGAGCACTTCTCAGCCTTAACGTAGAGACAATTCTCTAAAAGGCGCTGTAGAACACGTCGAACGTGCTGAACATGAATCTCGAGCGACGGTGAAAAAATCAGGATATCGTCAAGATAGACAAAAACAAAGATGTTCAGCATGTCTCTCAGAACATCATTAACTAATGCCTGAAAAACAGCTGGCGCATTGGCGACCAAACGGCAGAACCCGGTACTCAAAATGCCCTAACGGAGTGTTAAACGCCGTTTTCCACTCGTCCCCCTCTCTGATGCGCACGAGATGGTAAGCGTTACGAAGGTCCAACTTAGTAAAGCACCTGGCTCCCTGCAGAATCTCGAAGGCTGATGACATAAGGGGAATCGGATAACGATTCTTAACCGTTATGTCATTCAGCCTCGATAATCCACGCAGAGAGTACCGTCCTTCTTCTTAACAAAAAGAACCCCGCCCGGCCGGAGAGGAAGAAGGCACTATGGTACCGGCGTCAAGAGACACAGATAAATAATCCTCGAGAGCCTTACGTTCGGGAGCCGACAGAGAGTATAGTCTACCCCGAGGGAGGAGTTGTCCCCGGAAGGAGATCAATACTACAATCATACGACCGGTGAGGAGGAAGGGAGTTGGCTCGGGACCGACTGAAGACCGTGCGCAGATCATGATATTCCTCCGGCACTCCTGTCAAATCGCCAGGTTCCTCCTGAGAAGTGGGGACAGAAGAAATGGGAGGGATGGCAGACATTAAGCACTTCAC
>NC_060196.1:2541680-2554515 GCF_021184085.1 Oncorhynchus gorbuscha | reverse complement strand
GAACCTAATAGGACCAGCAGGGGGAAAACGAACAGAAGGGAAAGCATAATGACAAGACAATATAAGACAAAACATGACACTTGGGTTGTTGAATTAAGAGTTAATTTCATTATGTTTTATGTTTGATTATATTTTGAACATGCTGTAGATTTGATGTCAACAACTCTGCAACATGGGTGGTGGATATCTCTAATTGATGGTGAGATGTTTTAATAATGTTTTATGATGACAACAGTTGTGTATGTATCTGTAACTTTGCATCATTTCACTGGTTTTGTTCTCATCTTTAGATGTGACGTTCACTGATAAGAAGACAAACAGAATCTCTGTCTTGATGTTGATTCTCTGTCTTCACTTTGGACTGGTGAAACAGGTACACTAAGAAAAATATAACCTCACACTTAATATTTCATTTACCTAGTTTAGTTTATTTACCCTTATTATAATAATTGATTTAAAATCAGGAAATCAAGTTGAGTAAACGAAAAGCCAATAAAATATTCATTCATAGAACCTTACATTTAACACCAGCAGGGTTCATTTATAAAAAGTAGAACATGTACTCCTTTACTGAGACATAAGAAGAGAAGATAGTGTCCCACTACTGTTGTTTCTAACAAGAAAAGAGAGTCCTTAAATGTGGGCAATGCCTGTGAATAGTCTTCATGTTTTGACTACGCCCCCTGAGCTATGCAGGAAAAACTATTGTGGATCATATCTTGGGCATCCTGCTTCAGGACTTGGGCGGTGGCTTTATGTTGTACTTTCATTGTGCACATTGACATAAAACAACAGACCAACACACACGACTTAATACTGTTTTCCTCACATTTAGCCTCACAAACAGGAAACTGTGTCCAATAAGGGACTGGTAAACAACTCATCACCCAAGTACATTTACATTTACATTTAAGTCATTTAGCAGACGCTCTTATCCAGAGCGACTTACAAATTGGTGCATTCACCTTATGACATCCAGTGGGACAGTCACTTAACAATAGTGCATCTAAAACGTAGGGGGGGTGGGGTGAGAGGGATTACTTATCCTATCCTAGGTATTCCTTAAAGAGGTGGGGTTTCAGGTGTCTCCGGAAGGTGGTGATTGACTCCGCTGTCCTGGCGTCGTGAGGGAGTTTGTTCCACCATTGGGGGGCCAGGGCAGCGAACAGTTTTGACTGGGCTGAGCGGGAGCTGTACTTCCTCAGTGGTAGGGAGGCGAGCAGGCCAGAGGTGGATGAACGCAGTGCCCTTGTTTGGGTGTAGGGCCTGATCAGAGCCTGGAGGTACTGAGGTGCCGTTCCCCTCACAGCTCCGTAGGAACCTGTTAGGTCTGTATCAGGAGAATGTCACTAAAGAATGTTACTGTTACAGAACAAGATTTTCCCACTGGACATGGCACCTGATTCCGTTGATGACAAATACGATGGCTGCAGAGACGAAGCCTTCAAGAGGGTGGATGACTACTACCTCCCACATGAGAAAAACACCACCACTAACTTCAGAAGAGCCTGGGACATGGCAGAGAAACATGCATCCATTCCAACAGATGGTCTGCAGAAAGTGCATTCCGTCTCTATGTATTTGTACACAAATAACAAACCCCAACCTCCTTCTGAATCCATCTACAGACTTCAACAAAGCAGTTCGACAAGGCAGTTATGGGTATGGAACATCATTCCAGTACCATTCCCTGCACTTCTATCTGACTGACGCCATGCAGATTCTCAAACAAAGTCAAACAACATGTTGGACCACCTACCGTAGAACCAATGTAACTTTTGATCGGGATGTTGTCAACAAAGAAATGCGCTTTGGTTATTTTTGCCTCAAGTTCTTTACATAAGACTTTATACGATTTCAGAGACACATCCTGCTTTGAGATCAACACATGTTTTGGTGTTAACTTGACATATTACTCTGCATATGGAAACGAGGGGGAAGTTTTGATTCCTCCCTATGAGGTATTCACAGTGACCAACATCCAGACAAAGTGAGCAGTCAGCAACCTGTGGTGTAAAGTCGTGTACACTCTGAAGAGCACTGGGAAATGGAAGAGCAACCTGTGGTGTAAAGTCGTGTACACTCTGAAGAGCACTGGGAAATGGAAGAGCAACCTGTGGTGTAAAGTCGTCTACACTTTGAAGAGCACTGGGAAATGGAAGAGCAACCTGTGGTGTAAAGTCGTCTACACTCTGAAGAGCACTGGGAAATGGAAGAGCAACCTGTGGTGTAAAGTCGTCTACACTCTGAAGAGCACTGGGAAATGGAAGAGCAACCTGTGGTGTAAAGTCGTGTACACTCTGAAGAGCACTGGGAAATGGAAGAGCAACCTGTGGTGTAAAGTCGTCTACACTCTGAAGAGCACTGGGAAATGGAAGAGCAACCTGTGGTGTAAAGTCGTGTACACTCTGAAGAGCACTGGGAAATGGAAGAGCAACCTGTGGTGTAAAGTCGTGTACACTCTGAAGAGCACTGGGAAATGGAAGAGCAACCTGTGGTGTAAAGTCGTCTACACTCTGAAGAGCACTGGGAAATGGAAGAGCAACCTGTGGTGTAAAGTCGTCTACACTCTGAAGAGCACTGGGAAATGGAAGAGCAACCTGTGGTGTAAAGTCGTCTACACTCTGAAGAGCACTGGGAAATGGAAGAGCAACCTGTGGTGTAAAGTCGTGTACACTCTGAAGAGCACTGGGAAATGGAAGAGCAACCTGTGGTGTAAAGTCGTCTACACTCTGAAGAGCACTGGGAAATGGAAGAGTGACCTGTGGTGTAAAGTCCTGTACACTCTGAAGAGCACTGGGAAATGGAAGAGCAACCTGTGGTGTAAAGTCGTGTACACTTTGAAGAGCACTGGGAAATGGAAGAGTGACCTGAATTGTAAAGCAATAGATACAGGCTACTGCTACATGAAGCTACTAACCTTGTTCATTGTCACAATAGTGTTCATACATTTACAACACTAAAATAGTGATTTTGTTAGACAGTATAGGCAGCAGCTCTATAGAGATGAGTTGATGACATGGAATGACATACTGAAGTCATAAAATAAAACCAATGTAACAGAAATATTTAATTAAAGTAATGTGAATAAATGTTGGTTAAAACTTATTAAGTGATAACAAGTAATGGTCAGTCACTACCATCATGGGACTTATACTAATAGTTGTATTATGTGTTACATCATGCAACCTACATAACGCATAGTGTATTGTTTAAAAAATAATACAATGATTTTTATTGTCAAACTGAAACCAAAACCAACCTCAAAAGCACTAATCGCTCAGCACTACCTCCTATCGTGGAACCAAAGTGAATTTTGATCAGTACAAAATATCAGTTTCGGTACCTTCACTTTGAGCACTATAGGCAAGAAAATAGGCAGAGATTCATTCCTGCTTTGAGATCACCACATGTTTTGGAGCTGACATATCACATTACTCTGTATTTACAGGAGAGAGAGAAGTCTTAATTCCTCCCTATGAGGTATTCACAGTGATCAACATCCAGAAGAAGTCACCAGAGAATAACCTTTCGTGTGAAGTCATCTACACATTAGTGGCCACTGTAGTTTGGAAGAATTGAACTGCAAATTGGTGCCAAAATAAATCAGAAAAGCAGTTATTTTGATGTTTTACAATCAACAGAACAGCTGCTACAGGCAACATAATGCTCTTTTAATTATGTTCTGTATAGTACTGATCATCCCATCACCAATGTACAACGGAAGTCATCTGAAACAAATATATCTTTCTCAGCTCAGGTGTAATGATCCTGTTAAATGGTTAATCCCGCATTACTTCCTCAGATTAATAATACGATTATTTTTGTGAAATAAAAATGTAATGTGATTTGTAATTTGATTATATTTTCAGCATGTACACTCCAGCTTTTGATTTAAAAATTTTTAAATTGAGCATGATTAAATCCCATGTCCTGTGTATCCACTACCTGTACATCAATTATAAAGATATGAATTCCATCTCACTTCAAGAAAATGTGTCTGTTATTAGGTTATAATTAGAATGAACTACAAATATATTTAGATTTAAGGAAAGATGCAATGATATAGACAAAGGTAACCTGAAGCTTCATTGACTGTGCAGTTGGGCATCAGATTGCTATAGCATATGATGTGGTTAGCTGATAAATTTATGTTCCACATCTATCCAGGAGTTGTGAGATCTGGCAGGCGACTTCCATGTAGTCAGCCTGGAACGTAGCCTACCTCATTAGCGGGGTTGGATGAGGGATGGGAAGGACTCGGTTACCAAGAAGCTTTCAGCAGCCATCATGTTGACTAGCAGAGACAACAGAGGTCATAGGGTGGCAGTGAACTGTCATAACATCTACTGTCTATCCACAGGTTAACTGTCATAACTACCTACTGACTAAACTGGTTCTTTTGACAACTGTTTGCACTGAACTCAGCCTGATGATGACTGTGTCACACCTTCAAGAAGATCACAAAAGTTACCTTGTTAGTGGACAGATATAAACAGAAGTCAGAGTCACTGATGATTGACTGATGACTGGTATCATTCCACATGTTATCAAATTAATAATATTTCATGAAATATTTAAATGGATAATAAAGATATTCTATTATATTCTATTGTGTACTTGTGTGTTTGTGCGTGCCGGGGGCTTTAGTGTTTGTGGTTTGAAGGGCACACTACTGTATGTGCACAAATAACTTACCCAAACCCATCTACCTACACAATATTTGTTCAAAGATAACTAATCCAAACCCAGCTACTTAGACTGTGTTGGAACACAGATATCTAACCAAACCCATCTACCTAGACAGTATTAGAACACACAACTAAACCCATCTACCTAGACTGTATTTGTCATGTTTTGTCTTATATTGTCTTGTCATTTTGCTTTCCCCTTCTGTTCGTTTTCCCCTGCTGGTCTTATTAGGTTCGTTCCCTTTTTCTCTCTCCCTCCCTCTCTCTCTTCTCTCTATCGTTCCCGTCCCTGCTCCCAGCTGTTCCTATTCCCCTACTCAATCATCTAATCTTTTCACACCTGTTCCGATCTTGCCCTCTGATTAGAGTCCCTATTTCTCCCCTTGTCTTCCGTTTCTGTCCTGTCGGATCCTTGTATATTGTTCGCCGTGCTGTGTCTTTGTCTCGCCCTGTCGTGTCTTGTTTCCCTCAGATGCTGAGCAGGTGTCTGAGTCTGCTACGGGTCGATGCCTTCCCGAGGCAACCTACAGTTTATGGTCGAGTCTCTAGTCTGTCCTCGTCACTACGAGTGGAATTAGTTTTTTATGTTTTGTTTTCTGCTCCGATTTGTCTAGGAGTATTGCCTATTTCCTTTACTGGAATAAAGACTCTGTTTTCGCCAAGTCGCTTTTGGGTCCTCATTCACCTGCATAACAGAAGGATCCGACCAAGAATGGACCCAGCGACTATGGATTCTCTCTACTCTACTCGAGTTCCAGGGAGCGATGCTCGGCAGACACGAGCAGGAATTGTCTGCTGCTCGGCATGCCGTTGAGACCCTGGCCGCTCAGGTCTCCGACCTCTCAGGACAGTATCAGAGTCTTCGTCTCGTGCCACCAGCTACTTCCTGGTCTTCCGAGTCTCCGGAACCTAGGGTTAATAACCCACCATGTTACTCTGGGCAGCCCACTGAGTGCCGCTCCTTTCTCACCCAGTGTGATATAGTATTCTCTCTCCAACCCAACACATACTCAAGAGAGAGAGCTCGGATTGCCTACGTCATATCACTCCTTACTGGTCGGGCTCGGCAGTGGGGCACAGCTATCTGGGAGGCAAGCGCTGAGTGTACTAACGATTATCTGAACTTTAAAGAGGAGATGATAAGGGTTTTTGATCGTTCAGTTTTTGGGAAAGAAGCTTCCTGGTCCCTGTCTTCCCTATGTCAAGGTAATCGATCCATAACGGATTACTCTATAGAGTTTCGCACTCTTGCTGCCTCCAGTAACTGGAACGAGCAGGCGTTGCTCGCTCGTTTTCTGGAGGACTCCACGCTAAGGTTAAGGATGAGATTCTCTCTCGGGAGGTTCCATCCAGCGTGGATTCTTTGATTGAACTCGCTATTCGCATTGAACGACGGGTAGATCTTCGTCACCGAGCTCATAGAAGAGAGCTCGCGTTAACTGTGTCTCCCCTCTCTCCGACACTACCATCTTTCCCCACTGACTCAGGTGTTGAGCCCATGCAGCTGGGGGGTATTCGCATTTCGACTAAGGAGAGGGAACGGAGAATCACCAACCGCCTCTGTCTCTATTGCGGTTCCGCTGGTCATTTTGTCATTTCATGTCCAGTTAAAGGCCAGAGCTCATCAGTAAGCGGAGGGCGACTGATAAGCGCTACTAGACGGTCCTCTCCGTCAAGTACCTGTACTACCTTACCGGTCCATCTACGCTGGACCGGATCGGCAGCTTCCTGCAGTGCATTAATAGACTCTGGGGCGGAGGGCTGTTTTATGGACGAAGCCTGGGCTCGGGAACATGACATTCCTCTCAGACAGTTAGGGGAGCCCACGGTTATGTTCGCCTTGGATGGTAGTCCTCTCCCCAGTATATTATGTGAAACCCTACCTTTAACCCTCACTGTATCTGGTAACCATAGTGAGACCATTTCTTTTTTGATTTTTGTTCACCTTTTACACCTGTTGTTTTGGGTCATCCCTGGCTAGTGTGTCATAATCCTTCTTTTGATTGGTCTAGTAATTCTATCCTTTCCTGGAACGTTTCTTGTCATGTGAAGTGTTTAATGTCTGCTATTCCTCCTGTTTGTTCTGCTCCCTCTTCACAGGAGGAACCTGGTGATTTGACAGGAGTGCCGGAGGAATATCATGGTCTGCGCACGGTCTTCAGTCGGTCCAGAACCAACTCCCTTCCTCCTCACCGGTCGTATGATTGTTGTTCTGATCTCCTCAAGAAGCGTTTTGCATCCGCTCCTATCCTTGTTGCACCTGACGTCACTAAACAGTTTATTGTCGAGGTTGACGCGTCGGGGGTGGGCGTGGGAGCCATTCTGTCCCAGCGCTCCGATACTGACGATGGGGTCCACCCTTGCGCGTATTTTTCTCATCGCCTGTCACCGTCGGAACGTAACTATGATGTGGCTAACCGCGAACTGCTCGCCATCCGTTTAGCCCTAGGCAAATGGCGACAGTGGTTGGAGGGGGCGACCGTTCCTTTTGTCGTTTGGACTGACCAAAGGAACCTTGAGTACATCCGTTCTGCCAAACGACTGAATGCGCGTCATGCTCGTTGGGCATTGTTTTTCGCTCGTTTCAAGTTCGTTATTTCTTATTGCCCGGGTACTAAGAACACCAAGCCTCATGCTTTATCCCGTCTCTTTAGTTCTTCTGTGGCTTCTACCGATCCCGAGGGTATCCTTCTTGTTGGGCGTGTTGTCGGGTTGACTGTCTGGGGAATTGAGAGACAGGTTAAGCAAGCACTCACTCACACTCCGTCGCCGCACGCTTGTCCTAGTAACCTTCTTTTCGTTCCTGTCTCTACTCGTCTGGCTGTTCTTCAGTGGGCGCACTCTGCCAAGTTAGCTGGCCACCCCGGCGTTCGGGGTACGCTTGCTTCTATTCGCCAGCGGTTTTGGTGGCCTACTCAGGAGCGTGACACGCGCCGTTTCGTGGCTGCGTGTTCGGACTGCGCGCAGAATAAGTCTGGTAATTTTTTTTCTGCTTCTGCTCCTGGTCTTGCTGGGTCTCAGTCTGTTCCCTGCCACCGCATCTCTCCTGTTCTTGTTCCTGCCCTTGCTGTGTCTCAGTCTGTCCCTAGTTGTTACTCTCCTGGCCTGTTTGGTCCTGTTTGCTCTAGAGCTTTCAGTTCTCTACCCGTGTCTCATTTTTTTTTTTAGAGTAGTACCCTAGTTTCCCTTTTTATAGTTTTCCGTTACGGTCCTGAGGAGAGGAGTTGGGTTCTTTCTCGGGACGTGCTGGACCGTTTGTGATCTATGATTTCCTCCGTTGCCGCCAGTGTTCCTCCTCGAGTGCGCCAGGAGGCGCTCGGTGAGTGGGGGGGGGTACTGTCATGTTTTGTCTTATATTGTCTTGTCATTTTGCTTTCCCTTCTGTTCGTTTTCCCCCTGCTGGTCTTATTAGGTTCGTTCCCTTTTTTCTCTCTCCCTCCCTCTCTCTCTTCTCTCTATCTTTCCGTCCCTGCTCCCAGCTGTTCCTATTCCCCTAATCAATCATCTAATCTTTTCACACCTGTTCCGTATCTTGCCCTCTGATTAGAGTCCCTATTTCTCCCCTTGTCTTCCGTTTCTGTCCTGTCGGATCCTTGTATATTGTTCGCCGTGCTGTGTCTTTGTCTCGCCCTGTCGTGTCTTGTTTCCCTCAGATGCTGCGTGTGAGCAGGTGTCTGAGTCTAAATCAAATCAAATCAAATTTTATATGTCACATACACATGGTTAGCAGATGTTAATGCGAGTGTAGCGAAATGCTTGTGCTTCTAGTTCCGACAATGCAGAGATAACCAACAAGTAATCTAACTAACAATTCCAAAACTACTGTCTTATACACAGTGTAAGGGGATAAGGAACATGTACATAAGGATATATGAATGAGTGATGGTACAGAGCAGCATACAGTAGATGGTATCGAGTACAGTATATACATATGAGATGAGTGTGTAGACAAAGTAAACAAAGTGGCATAGTTAAAGTGGCTAGTGATACATGTGTTACATAAGGATGCAGTCGATGATGTAGAGTACAGTATATACATATGCATATGAGATTAATAATGTAGGGTAAGTAACATTATATAAGGTAGCATTGTTTAAAGTGGCTAGTGATATATTTACATCATTTCCCATCAATTCCCATTATTAAAATGGCTGGAGTTGGGTCAGTGTCAATGACAGTGTGTTGGCAGCAGCCACTCAGTGTTAGTGGTGGCTGTTTAACAGTCTGATGGCCTTGAGATAGAAGCTGTTTTTCAGTCTCTCGGTCCCAGCTTTGATGCACCTGTACTGACCTCGCCTTCTGGATGATAGCGGGGTGAACAGGCAGTGGTTCGGTGGTTGATGTCCTTGATGATCTTTATGGCCTTCCTGTAACAACGGGTGGTGTAGGTGTCCTGGAGGGCAGGTAGTTTGCCCCGGTGATGCATTGTGCAGTCCTCACTACCCTCTGGAGAGCCTTACGGTTGAGGGCGGAGCAGTTGCCGTACCAGGTGGTGATACACCAGGCGGTGAAACCCCCAAACAAGCTTCAATGCCATACAACACTCCTTCGTGGCCTCCAACTGCTCTTAAATGCTAGTAAAACTAAATGCATGCTCTTCAACCGATGATCTTCAACCGATGATCTTCAACCGATGATCTTCAAACGATCGCTGCCAACACACGTCAGCCCGACTAGCATCACTACTCTGGATAGTTCTGACTTAGAATATGTGGACAACTACAAATACAGAGGTGTCTGGCTAGACTGTAAACTCTCCTTCCAGACTCACATTAAGCATCTCCAATCCAAATTTAAATCTAGAATTGGCTTCCTAACAAAGCATCCTTCACTCATGCTGCCAAACATACCCTCGTAAAACTGACTATCCTACCTCGACTTCGGCGATGTCATTCACGAAACAGCCTCCAACAGTCTACTCAGCAAACTGGATGCAGTATATCACAGCTCCATCCGTTTTGTCACCAAAGCACCATATACCACCCACCACTGCGACCTGTATGCTCTAGTAGGCTGGCCCTCGCTACATATTCGTTGCCAGACCCACTGGCTCCAGATCATCAGTCTTTGCTAGTTAAAGCTCTGTCTTATCTCAGCTCACTCGTCACCATAGCAACACTCACCCATAGAACCCATAGCACGCAGGTATATCTCACTGGTCATCCCCAACACCTCCCTTGGCCACCTTCCTTACAGTTCTCTGCTGCCAATGATTGGAGTGAATTGCAAAAATCGCTGAAGTTGGAGACTTATATCTCCCTCACTAACTTTAAGCATCAGCTATCTGAGCAGCTTACGGATCACTGCAACTGTACGCAGCCCATCTGTAAATAGCCCATCCAACTACCTACAATTTGTTAGGTACGCTATCCTTACTAATCAAATAGCATATCATTACAGCATTTGCTTGAATGTACCGGTATGTTAGCTGGCTACCGAACGTTAGTTGGCTACTAATACGTCAAACTTGACAGTATATTAACGATATGCTATCTAACTAACTACCCAACGTTTATTGACTTTATTATTCACGTCATGCTTAGCTTAGCTACGTGGTATAGTCATTGTGTGTTCTCAATGGACATTGTTGATGAAGTTGTAAGATGTCGAGCTAGTCATTTGTTAGCTATGCTAACAAGTTAGCAAGAAGTTGCCTAGAAACAGCATCAACTTCTCATAGACAAGCGAAGCGTTAGTACACTCAACTGAAAAGATACCATTCGTTTACAGAATACTAAAATTAAATTATAGTATGTAGTATGTACTCATTAAGTATGTAGAATACAGTATGTTAGTTTGGGTATTCGAACACAGCACTGGTTTCTTATTGAAATTAACTGTAACCTTCTACTTCCTTCTTTCAAATCATTAGATGGAAATGAATAACATCGATAAAAAGAAGGCAATAACCTGCTCTGTTATTTTTCTACTAGTTTTGATGGTAATCTTTGCTTTGATCTTAGGCAAGATGGAGGGATTCAAGATGGAGGGATGCAAGAGATTCTACCTCTAGACATGGTCCGTTCTTCTGTTGATGACAAATATGATGGTAAAGAGGTTTAATGTTATGGGCGGTTGGAAACTGTACCTCTACGATGAGTTAAACACTAATCCTCAATTCAATACATCCTGGAACATAGCAAAACCACACGCTATACCACATGGAGACAGTTTGAATACAGAGCATTCTATTACTATCTATTTGATTACAAAAAAGAAACCAGGAACAAATTCCAAATCGATCTATCTGGACTACAACAAAGCAGTTCAAGGGCCATTCTGCATATATGACAACACCATTAAAGTACCATGCACTGCATTTCTACCTGACTGACGCCATTCAGATTCTTAGAGAAAGACAAGAGACATGTAAGGAAACCTTTCACAGAACCAACAAGAAGTTTGATCAGAGTGTTCTCAACCACGAGATCCGTTTCGGCACCTTCGCCACAAGCTCTTTAAGATCCGACTTAACCAATTTTGGGAATGTGTCTTGCTTTGAGATCCACACTTGCTTTGGCGCTGAGCTAACTTCTTACTCAGCCTTTCCTGAAGAGAGAGAAGTTTTAATTCCTCCATATGAGATTTTTGAAGTCACCAAAATCCAGAGAAAGTCACCAGTGAATAACCTGTTGTGTGAAGTCGTCTACACACACTAAAGAGCAAGGGAACAGACACTGATCTGAATTGCAAATTGATTTTGGAGTGGAGGAGAATCAAACATTATCAGAGCATCAGATACAGGCTACATTATTACGTTGATAACTACTGTATGTTACTGATCATTACCACCTCTACCAATGAGAAGTAGCCTGATCTGACACAACAGCTGCCCCAGCTTCTCATAGTGTAGAGATTCTGGCCTTGTCCCAGGACAGCTATTGCAGACACATGCCTAATCTCACCTAGATAGGCTTTTACCAAATCAACTAACCACATCATTTAGCAATCGATGATGCCACAACCATTGATGCTGCATTGTCTGCAATGTATTCGATGATGTTAATGCTTGTATTAACCTGCATTGATTGCTCAGTTTGCATATTTTTTTACTGCTACTGTTTTTGAAATGGTTGAGATTACATGTCTTGGTGTAATATTCTCTTAGGCATTTGCTGGCATGTACACATTGACCGTGTACCTACAGTACACCTGGCAGCTTTTGACTTTTGGAAGGGGAGAGTTTTCGGCCATCCGTTTGCACGCGACTTGCTGAGAGAGGGGAGGCTACCAAAGATGATCGTCCCTGGATCACCACTAGTCAACATCTCAACCCCCACAACCAACACTAGTAACTGTCTAGAATGGTACTCATGTAATAATTGGTTCTGAGTTGCCGAGATGGTACAGAACCAGCCACTATCATCACGTCTGAGTGACATTGTAGTTAACATGATAAAGCTTTTTTCACATTACACCATTTTCAAAATCCTTAAAATCACCTCATATTTTTGGCTATCTGTCCTAATGGCTGTACAAAAGAAATGACACGTCAGTGCTGGCTTTAAAGCTTGCTTCACATTACATGGTTTTACAAAAATCCTTTGGTTGTATTACCTTTCACACTAGCAAGTCTTGACAGGATTGCATGTGTCCCATCATGTCTATCTGTAATGAATTATGTGAATGACTGACTCAATTGAACCTAAGGTCAGTTCGTAATGGGTTGTAAGAATAACAAGAGTGAGGAGAAAATAAAACTTGGAGGGTGTCATACCCTGACCATAGTTTGCTTTGTATGTTTCTATGTTTTGGTTGGTCACGGTGTGAGCTGAGTGGGCATTCTATGTTACATGTCTAGTTTGTCTAGTTCTCATGTTTGGCCTGATATGGTTCTCAATCAGAGGCAGGTGTTAGTCATTGTCTCTGATTGGGAACCATATTTAGGTACCTGTTTGGTGTTGGGTTTTGTGGGTGATTGTCCTTATGTCCTTGTTACGGTCTCTGTGTTACTTTGCACCAGTATTAGGCTGTTTCGGTTTTCGTGGTATGTTTATTGTTTTTGATTCAGTGTTTGCTTCATTAAATATGGATCGCAATAGCCACGCCGCATTTTGGTCTGACTCTCCTTCACATACAGAAAACAGTTACACAGGGCTCTCTGAGGCTGAGTGAGAGGGTTGGGTGAGAGAGCACTGAGAAGG